>NW_017619349.1:3510000-3730000 GCF_001879475.1 Ipomoea nil | reverse complement strand
TTTATCTTTTAAATGTGATTTATAAACTATTACAAAGAATATACTTTACACCATGCTCACCTTCACATAGTGGTTGCTGATTAATCATCACTTCATTTGTGATTAATCGACCACTTATATTACAACTTGCAAACCCAATAACAATAGTTAAATGGAAAATCATATTCAAAGTCAAATTCCATACAAATTAAAAATTGAGAGACATTCCAACATGCCTACCAACTTCCTGCTTCTTCCCTAAAAGATTGAATCCCCAATCCTAAGATCCTTCACATTCCGACTTGATAGAGGGTTTGGAAGGATGTAAAATGACTCGGCAGCAGACAGAACCAAATGCTGGTGTACACAAAGGAATCTGCCTACTTTCTCAAACAGTTGATCAAATGAACAATATTTCACCCCAATTTAAGAAATTAAGCATGGTGAAACAAAAATGTGATTGCAAAAAACAAAGCAGCAGAAAGAGAAGAAACAAGAGCTAGAATTGCAACCACAAAAACTGCAGCACCCCAAGGCGTTCTGTGATACACATCACCCATTTTCTGCCACAAAACCTCTTTCTTCTTCTTCTTCTTCTCCTTCTTCTCCATTCCCACATTACTAAACCTGTTCACTTTCTCACACAGCCCCCTGTAGTAAAACTCCTCATCCTCACCATTAATCTTCACATGCAGGCTGTCAAACACACCAACAATCTCTTCATCATTCCCCATAGTACCACTCACAATTAATATTCCCTTTCTGCGAAGAAAGCTCACATCTTCTTTACATCGTATCAGACATTTCATGAGGTAAACATAGGATGCAACGTAGTGGTTGGTCGTCTGATGAGGCGTATACTCCTCTAGTGCAATGATGTTTCTGAACAAGGTTTCTGTGTGGTTCTCAACTTTTATTGGTGGGATGGCCAAGACGCCTCTGTCGTCATAGGTTATATCCAGTATGCTTTGATCAGTAGATGATAATGCCTTCTTCCTGAATTTGATGCCTTTATGAAAAATTGAATGGTAAATAACTTCATTAACCAAACTTAACACATGAAATGGTATCGTGACAATGTCAATAAAATGTAACTATGGCGCAGTATAGTCCGCGTAGCTAGCTTAATTAGTTGGTTTGATTAATCACTCTTGTGGGAAATTTACAGGTCATTAGGAGAACTTGACAGATCTGGCAAATTATATCGTGCACCAGGGTGCACAATGCATTGTGCACTTTAAGAGTTTATTTGTATTATGTTAAGAGTTTATGTATATTAGGTTAAGAGTTTATGTATATTATGTTAAAAGTTCATGTGTATTATGTTAAGAATTTATGTGTATTATGTTAAGAGTTCATATGTATTATGTTAAGAGTTGTATATTATGTATTATGTTAAGATTATGTATATTATATTAGGAGTTTATGTGTATTTTACTATACAATTATGCATACGGAATAGAGGATTTTTAGGGCGCACAATGCATTGTGCGCCCGATATAACAATTGTCAAATCTTAGGTTGGGGTGAGAACCTAGGAACCGGCTCACTCGCGATTTACATCTTCCCGCAGTTCTTGTGCAGATATTTTAGAGGCTTAGGATTAGTCTGGCATAAACTGGAAAACTAATGCATCAAACAAAATGCACAATATAGTCCCGCCTGGCTAGCTCAATTATTTCGACTTATCACTCTTATTGGGAGCCTAAGGTTATCATAGGCAAGAGGTGAGAACCTGGGAACTAAAGGCCATTCACGATTTACCTCTTCCATCGACTCTTAGACAGAGATTTTGAAGACTTAAACTAGTCTGGCCTAATATTTATTTTATTTTTTTAAAGGGCACAATTAGCCTGGCGGGCTAACTGATGAGTTGATTTGATCTATCACTCGTTATTGGGAGACAACCCATCATAAACAAGGCCTGAGAATTTGAGAACGGGACAATTTACTTCCTTCGATCAACGACCTTTGCACAATTAGTGGAATGTGGTTAGTTGTACCTGCAGCTTGAAGTTGAGTTGCAGAATAGAGATTCTTCTGCTCTCCAGTTGCAGTTGATTGCAATGGAGGAGTTGCAGGCAAGTAACAATGGCGAACGAGATCAAGTAAATGATACACAAACGGTCCAAATTTCTGATCCTGAGTCGCCGGCAATGATCCTTCCGGCGGCCGGTCGATCAACTTCCTGACGAATAACAGGAAGAGATGAGCGAGCGAGAAAGAGGAGCAGTCTTTGGGAAGAGGAACCACCTTATACAAATGCTCAACAACAAAAAACGGAATTTGATTCTCAGCCAAAATCAAATCGCTCCTGACGCCGGAGAACGCCTCCCGCGAGCTGAAACACGGATCGTCTTTCCGGCGGATTCCTCGGAACGCGAACCTGAGGAGGAGCTCGATGATGAAGCAACCGTCGAGCAACATCATCTCCACGAACTCGTCTCTCCCCAGGCCGATCATCCTCCCTTCTCCGCCGCCGCCGTAGCATTTCCTGGCTCGCGATTCTAACCGCCGCAATCGCTCGATGCAGGCGTCCAAGGCGGATTCCGTGTCCTGTCCGCCGCGGCTGAGCAGGGCGTTGAGGTACCGCCATTTCTGGACCTCCATGGCTCTCAGGGCGGCGTTTCCGCGGTGGAAGGGGCCGATCGAGACGCGTTTAGGGAAGTAGTTGTGTTCGTTGCCTTTGGAAACGTGTTGGGGGAGTCTGCAGATGCAATTGGAGATGGAGAGGGACTCCATTTTGGAGTTGATCGAGGAGAGGAGATTGAGAGTCTCCTCTGGAATGATTTCTACTGTGACATGATCGATCGTTGCGCTACTACTAGTACTAGCTGATCCTTGCATCTTTAATTTTGTTGAATATAATGAATGTATATGATGTGTGTGTAGATCGAAACTAGAGATTATAAGTAAAAGAAGATTATTGAGAGTGAATTGAAGGTTTGGTTTCATGGTGCCGACAGAAAGGAAAGTATTAGAGTGAAGATGGAGGGAGGGAGTAGAGTATTACTTGTTTGGAAATTAAAGTGAAGATGGAGGGAGGAAGTAGAGTATTACTTGTTTGGAAATTAAAGCATTACTAATAGTATAGTTATGTGGGGGGTGTATCTTTTCGGCCTTTAGTAGTGTTGTTGGGCAAAGCCCGGTGAAAGGTTAAGTATAAGAATTGGTGGCTAGCAAATGATGGTGAAGGGTAAAGTACTAAAGTTCAACACCATACTTCTAGAAAATGTGGAGACGGTGGTTTAAGTGGATAGACAAAAAACTGTGCAGTTAAGACTAATAAGTGCCGGAAGGGAGAGCTAGCTTGATCTTAAAAGTGTGAAAGACAACAGAATACAATATTATATTATATTTCAGGATATGTTAGGAAGTGAAGGTGTTTGAGAGTTAAAATGGGTACCTGTGCGATTTATCTTTTCAGGTCTTCCCCACCCGACTCGTTTTCTCTCTTCATCTCTTGTACGCGACAAGTCATGCATCACATATGAGTTAATTTAGCTCGTTTGACACCTCTTGATTATATAGTCTTACAAAATGGCGTGAATGACTCCACCCCTTAACATACTTTCGGGTAAACCCCGTCCCTTATGACTTTCGTCAACAAAAGAATTACAAAAAGATAAATCAATATAAACTACCCATAACTAAATATATGGCTCAAATCAACAAGGCCAATAAACGGTACTCATTAGGAGTTGAATTTGTAACCTTGTGATTACAAAGTAGCCCAATTTGACTAGAGTATGTAACACTTCGTTTTCTCTCTAGCAGGTGACATAATAATATATATTTTTGTTGGATGTACCCAATGTTTCCACCACCGGACCCAATGACTAGTCCCCTCGTTGAAAGGACAGCTGGCCTCCTCGTTAAAAGGACAACTAGCCTGGAGATTTAAGGTTGCTCCATACCCAAAGTCAAGGATTGAACCCTTGACCGAGGGATGAATCCCTTTCACCCAACCACACCCCCCAAGGTTCATGTACATAATATATTAATTATAATAATTGTAATAATTTATTAATTGCACATATATAATATATATGTTAATTGTAGTAGATATATAATTTATTAACTAAAGGTACATAATATATTATTACGAATACATAATTTGGATATGGTTCATAATGCAAAGTGAACATGGTCCATGGTATAATAATTGCCTCTTTGCCTACTTGGGCACTTGGCTACTACCCTGTAGCTTAGTATTATATATATTGACAAACAACGCATTCAATATCATCAATTTTCTACTCCATAGCAGTGGCTTATTATTGTTTCTATAGCTAATGCCACATTTTTACAAAATCTAAAAATTTGTTAACAGACTCAAAGTGCCCTAAATTTCAGTTCTACAAAGAGAGCACCCTATACATACAAGTATTTTCAGGCACCATCCAAATTCACAAGGAAATGACCATCATTGTCTGTAGTAGCCATTCTGGTTAGGAGGATACGGAGGAACGGTGTAAGGAGGTCGAGGCATAGACCCCGGTTGCTGAGGAGGTGCATTATAGTATGGACCACGCCACCCGGGATATGCAGGTTGAGCATACTCGTGGCTGGGTAATGGCTGCTGTTGGTATTGAGGATGTGGGTATGGGATACTCTGAGCTGGCAAATGATAAGGCGGCGGTGGCTGTTGAGGAGTAGCGTACGGGGAAGGCGGATGAGAAGCGTGATGGGGAGGCGGATGAGAAGGATGAGGATGAGGAGGATGAACGTAACTGGGGACTGTAGGCTGCTGAGGAGGCTGGTAGACAGGAGATTGGGTAAGCGGAGGAGGGTTGGGGCCGGTAGGTTGAGAATTCAGTTGCCCTACCGAAGGGTAATTATAGGCACCCGAAGGTTTAGAGTCCTGAAAACTGAGGCCGGAAATTTTTCTCTGGACTTCATCAATCATTTCCCGGCATTGCATATTTCTAGTATTCACAAAATCACTGCACTGCTGCTTCACATTTGTGATTGCATCCTGTTCAAAATTAATAGATAATATATTATACCTTGCCATAAGAGAAAAAAAAAAAAGAATAGAATTTTCCAGGTTGGATAAATTCAAAAACTGAGAACAATATAACTGAAAATTAAAAACCCATACCTGAAGAGTAACATAGAACTTCAATCCTTCATTGACATTATCCTTGATTTCTCGATATTTTGCGATGGCAGCCTCAATCTGCCTGTAGATCTTCTCACAAGTTGCTGAGAGTGTTGAAAAAAAAAATTCAAATCAAAAATCAAATGTCAATTCATAACAAAACTTTCGGGGTTGGGAAGAACAGAATGCAGGAAATGTAGTTACAATATAAAGAAACTTTAGGATGTGAAAAGTAAAATGAAGTTTACTGTTTACAACATTTGAAAGGAATGAATAGATGCAGGATTGATGAAGCAAGAAAAATCAATTATATGATATCATGTAGACCATCAGTTACCAAGATATGGGATATGGATGCAAGGGATACAAAATAATATACAGTGTGTAACATGCATATTCCATCACAAGAAGAGACGGAAATTAAAGATGCCAGAAGATAACGACACATGTAACAGAACTGCTTGATTACTTTGATGGTAGCAGGCACATAGCACCAAAAATACAATAAGCAGTTTATAGAAAAAGTATTGGCGATACAAAAACCTTCCAAAAACTCAATATACACCATAGTGTTATAATCATGATAATACCACTTGCACCAAAATTACAGGAACTCATCTTCCCACAATTACAGAAAGATAATGTACTAGACATTTATGATGGTGTGGATAAAATCCAATATGTGTGTTCTGTTTTATTCCGTTTCTTGTGAGACCACCCCACCCATCCAAAAAACACACACACATGCACTAGACAAATGGTGGTAGTGTAACTAAATACCGCATCTTTCTCTTCATGCAACCAAAATTTCTCTTCTACTAAATGAGAAACCTCAGGACTGAAGTCCAATTATTTTGTAATGTGGGACAAATAAAACCAGTAAGTATAAGCTATGTACTCATCCATAGTTTAAGCATAGAACTTAAAAGCATACCCTTATAATCCACAAGATTGAAAATTGAAGCAAACTCGTCATTTTGAGCCTGAAAAAACAAATAAATAATAAATCGTGTCATGAACAAACTATTGAAGGATATACCGAAGTAATTAGATGGTGCTCAGGGGAAAAAATTAGAAAACAAAAGAAAAAGAGAATAATTTGGGGGGAAAAGAAAAAAGAAAGAAAGAGAGCATATACAGCATCATGAGATTAAATTTTTGAGAGATTATGAAAATTATTGAGAAGGGAAAAAGCTGTCAAAAAGAATTTCCCCATTAAAGCTTTTCAAAAAGGACCTGAATTTGCATCAGTAATTGTTCTTGTGCCTCAATATTTTGCGCAATATCCTGACAAATGTGATCATACTTCCCTATCTCCTTTCTGAAAAGATCTTCATGAGAGCCTGTAGAAGTCATCAACTTAGGAAGGATATCATCCTGAGCAGTTTTCAAAAGAAAATGAATCAGAACTTCAGAGTGGTTGTGTTAGAAAGGTACAGATATCACTATATCAGAGAATGTAAGCAAGTTGGCCATTAAAATAAGTCTTTTGCTGAAATTTTTGAACTAGAAGCAGCACACATAAAGTTTGTAAATGCACCTTCCTCTTCATCTCCTTCAACATGTCTTCAAGGCCCGCCCTCTGAGCACCAAGACTTTCTAACTGCCTCTGTAGATGTAAAAATTGGAATCAAGTTGAAAGTCAAAAAGGAAAAAAGAAACATTGGTTAAATGACTATATTATCACAGAGGTTTTGCCTTTTCCCATGCCTGTCATATATGTAATGTAAGGGCGACATTTTAATTGGGCCACGATGAAATAACTATAATGTCCCTCCCATGTCAGCCATTTTTCAGATAAAACTTGGTTTTTTCATTATTTTCTATCACTTTATTATTAGGAATTTGGTATTGGATTTTTAAAGCATCTAATGATATTATTATAACTACTAATAATATATAGGGTGCAGAAAATCTTATTGCTATTTTTTCAGGGTATAAAACAATGCACGATTATCTAATATCTCAGTTTGCATAAGTTTTATTTAAGCAATGTATAGAACTAGGAAAGTTGGAAGTTACCAAACTCTGCTTCAGCACTCCAACTATGGCATCTTCATTGGCATCTAGAGACATCATTGGCCTTGCAAGGGTTGGAAGTGCAGATTCAATCTATTACAGAGCAGAACCATGTGTAAGATATGTGCTTTCGTTTGCATGCACAAGAAAGAAAGGAAAAGAGAGGAAAACTCTATAAAGTTCCCAATAAGTACAGTATTGAGGAACTGAGAGTGCGAATGACTTTTAAAATAAATTTAAAAAAATTAAATTTAAAAAAAAATAAAAATAATAAATAAATAAATAAGCAACCTGACAAAAAGCACAATGCTCATGATATAATTGAGAAACATGAATCAGACTCATGTCTTAACATATTTAAGGTTAAATACTTAACTACTTAAGACAAAGATTTCCTCATGCAGAGACAAGACCACAAACAAAATGTTGAAATAAAGTAGTCCTCCTAGTCATGGACTCATGGGGCACAAAAAATTTGATTTCAAACAAATAATTTAGTACTCCTTAAGTAGTACTCAAATGCTCAAATGCTCAAATGCTAACTTATTATCAAACTCAAATGCTCAAAGTTTATCATAAATCTCTCAGAAGCATCCATCTAACGTAGTTTTAAAACATAATCAGAAATATTAACTGCTTTGATCTTTTCAATGCTCCATGCTGATGAATCTAGGAACTTAGATAAGAACTGGTTTAAATTAACTACGAAGCTCATCTTATTGATGCATATAAACTTTATCTCCCCTCAGAACATGAGGAAATAGAATAAAATAGTTGTGCAGATACATACTGGACGGCGGTCAAGTATTGACATGAGCACAGCATGATCCCTCACAGATCGCTCAATTCTGGCATCACTCTCTGTTGCTTGCTTCAGATTTGCTGCAAACCTGTTTAATCTTTCCTGCAAGTTCTTTGTTAGGGTACTAGATTGAGGCCTAGTCCAACGTGTTCCAAATTGGCTTCTAAATTGAGCATCCTCCATTGCTTCCTTTTGCAAAAGTTCCTCAGTTTGGACAAGCAGCTCCTGATTCACCCTCCTCAGATCTTTGAGTTGTTCAAGGTCACCTTCCAAAGCAGCTGGACCCCCACAAATTTGTACTGCCTCTGCATCTTCTTTCAGCACTTTAGGTAAAGTGGAATTTCCCTCCAAGGCAAGAATTGAATCAGGCAGGTCCATTTCCTTAAGCCTCACACGAGCTAGTTCACTTCCCTGTTGTAGTTTCTCAGCTTGAGTCCTGATGACATCATCAACCATTTCAGTATACCTAGAAAGAGCTTTGGCACTGCTATCAGGAACAAGACTGGAAAACATCTTTTCCTTGGTTGCATCCAGCACCTCATTCATTAGCATAGGTTTGACCATTGAAAATGCAGGAAGAGCTGTCAAAGAACTAGCTGGAGGAACCCTCATGAGATAAACTCTATCATTCTCCTTCACAGCTCTCTCCAGGTTATGATTTAGGTTGGTTTCTAATTTATTTGCAGCATCTATTAGCTGCTGCATAGCCCCCTTCGGTGATGATTTTTTTGTGTCAGACAAGGCACTGATCCCACACTTCAACCTCGCAATCTCCTCAGCAATCTCTTCTTTCTCATGGAGTTCTAAACTATACCTATAACAAGCCTCTGCATAAAACAAGGCTGCCTTAATCTGGACATGTGTTAGCCAGGTTTTGTCAAAATGCTGGTTCAGAGGTGCCGAATTTAATGCAGACAAAGCTTCTTCATAAAATATCCCAACCTGTAATGATGTCCACTTTATGGTCAAACATTTACAATAATTGCTAATTGATGGCAGTCAAGCCTCATGAATTACATATAGTAAACTGCAGCAGAACCAACTTCCCAGTTACCATTGGTTATTATAACATTAGAGTATTAGACTACTTGGGGACCCATACCAAGCATGATAAAAAAGATGAGAATAATGTTCTAGAACTACAGACCAGACCTACAAGCAGCAAAAAAGAAAGCACTGAGAATCACCAACCAACCTGTCTAGAAATTTTTGCACAAACCCCAGGAGTGCTTCCCTTGGCAATAGTATTCTCAAAAACACATTCCTGAGCCTGAGCCAGCATCAGCCTTTCCAACATCCCAGCACACTCCACAGACACATCCACAGTGGTGGAGTTCCCCGTAGATGCCTTCATTGCCACATTATCTTTCAAGAAAGTAAATGCCCCAGCTGCTGCTATAAATGAGTGAGATGCCTGCCTTCTCCCATCAACAGATGATCGATCAAAACTCAGCCCCATTTGACTATGAACTGCCCCCAAATTAAACAGAACCGCAGCTTTTTCTATAAAAACAAGTTTATTTATCACTAAAACCAACTCAAAATAATATGGAATGGTAACTACAGAGTAAATTTAATCATTGCCAGGTACCATATACTTATATTTCTTAAAATCACTTCTCTGAATACAATATTTTCTGGTCTCTACTTCCACTACCACAGCTAATGACACAACTGCCAACCAAATCTAACAAGCTCACTCTATAAGTTCCAGATAGTTAATACACATGAGCTAGCAAACACCATTCTGTACTCAATATCCACTTTACCGAGTAGTCATCAATTGCACCACTAAATGGAGATGAAATGATATAAATAGTCCAGTTCAAAATATCTAAGCTCAAAATAAATCAAATTGATGAATATACCCAAATGAATGTTCTGCTGAACAGCCTTCTGCTTGTTTTTGAAGGCATCGTACCAGGTAAACGTCACCGTGTTGATATGATCCTTGTCGGCGGAGATAGGGAAGCGAGACTCGACGGCGCAGAGAGCTCTAAAGTACTTCTGGAGGAGATCGCGGCGAGCGGGGAGGGAATCTGAGATTCCACGCTCGAGCTCGGAGCGGAGCTCCCTGAGCGTTTCGAGGTCGTCCTCGAGGCTCTGAGCCTCCCGCTCGGAGTAGTGGACGACGATGAAGTTGCGGAGCGGGCGGTAGAGGTCAATAGACACTGTCTTCTTCTCGTAGATTGCTAGCATGACGTTTGTAGTCGCCGACGACGACGGCGACGCCATTATTCACGGTGGCGGTAGTGGTGGCGGATCAGGTATTCTGACAGCAAGGTATAGACGTACAGTGTTATAGAGACTTTTGTGCGAGTCAATGAAAGTTTTTGGGGGAGACTGTAATTTTCATGAAACTGAAATTTTCTCTAACAGCGTTGTTAGAAGGGAAAGTGGAAAAGACCGAGTAGTTAGCTTGACAAAAGGAAATTTCCTAGTAAGGGGGTGTTTGGTTCAAACATTATAATTAAAATTTAGAATCCTCAAAATAAGCTTAGTTCGTTGAGTTAGATCATTTCGTCTTTGCCAAATAGATGGGGCAGATTTTGAATTTTATGGTTCGTATTTTGATGGATTTTTTAATTCACTCTGATAAAATGGTAGATGTTTGCGAGACAGGTTGATCGAGGCCCGCTAAGTCCGTCTAGTATATATACATTATTAATATTAGTGTGTGTGTATATTATATATATATATATATATATATATATATATATATATATATATATATATATGTATGTATAACATTTTATATAATTATATATAAATATATGTTAATTTATTTATTTATATTGATAAAATGTATTAGTAAGTAGTACATTGCATAAATTACGGAGTATTTGTTATTGTCTTATAGGTTCACATAGAGTTAATTCCACAATGATGTACCTTCTCTTTGGTGGCAAATTCAAATTTAGCTTCAGATTATCGTTTCTACAAACATCTAATACTATTATTTTTTGGATACTTTTAGTCTTTCTCGTGACTTTTCATGTTTTTAGTAAGGGTATTTTTTTGTCTTTCATATTTTTCTTTTGTTATTTTTCCATCTTCAATCGGTTTAATTGTTTTAGAACTTTAGGTAACCTATGATTTTTAGTAACCATATTTTTCAACCAATTTTTAGTAAAGTCCTAAACTAATTAAACTGGATGAAATTTAAAAAAAAAAAAAAAAAAAAAAAAAAAAAAAAAAAAGTTAATTCCAGCATTAGTCCTCCGACTATTGTGATTTTCCATAATTAGTCCTTAACTTCTAATTTGGACATTTAGACACTTGAGTATCAAAATGTTTCCAATTATGGTCCTTCCGTTAACACCTGGTTAAATGACCGTCAAATTGAGGGCTAAAATTGTCTTCTAACATACTTTTTGTATAATACGTCATCGCCGGCAGGGGTGGTGGATGGCAGAGATTTGCTGCGGTTTGGTGAACGAGAGCGAGGCGTCGTCGCTGTGCGAGTCGAGCTCTTGGTCAGCTAGGAGGAGGAGGCTTCACACCTAAATGCCCAGATCTACTATTCTTATCAACTACTGCATCAGAAGCAACTTCATCTGCTAAATTTCCATTACAACACTCATCCAAACTATTAAGATCACCCAAACTAAATTTTCATTCCCCGACGCGATAACCTTGAAATCACCATCATCCTCGTTATCCACCAGCTTGTCAAAGGACCTCAAATGGAGGATTTGAAGCCATATGTTCAATTCACTCAAGCTCCAGTCTTAACAAATTGCTATAAAATTGGTTTTTAAAAAAATCGCTACATATTTCACAATACACTCAAATTTCGAGCTTTTCCCAATCAGATCTGAGCTCAAAATCAACCGTCACACACAGACCTCTCAAACCGACATATAGGGTTCTTCAACTTCGAACAAACCAAACCAAACCAAACAAAAACAAAACGAAAATTTTCAGAACAAAAAAACGCCTGCTCGTATCGAAGTGCCATAGAAAACGAAGAATCTAAAATCCAAATCTAGGGTTCTTCAAAAAACGCTTGCCTCCAATTTTGAGTCCAGATGATTCCTCTATTCTTTTTGAGTCAGTAGAGCTTCCAAAATACGGCATGGATTCCGTCTGTGGACGGAGGCGCGGGACATGGAAGATGCGGTTGCGGTTCATCCGTGGTTTTGCGTCATGGATCGCGAAAATAACAACGAATTGCACTACTTCGCAGTGTATGACGGCCATGGATGCTCTCATGTAAGCTTTAACAATTTCAAATTAAAAAGCCTTTCCCCTGTTTTTATATTTCTATTACAACGATGAAGTATTATATGTAAAATGTTAAAAGACAAATTTAACCCTCAGTTTGACGTCTACTTAACCCAGTGTTGATGGAAGGACTAATATTGGAAACATTTTGATAGTCAAGTGTCTAAATTGTCCAAATTAAAAGTCGATGACTAATTATGGAAAATTACGATAGTCAGATGACCAATGCTGGAATTAATTCAAAAAAAAAAATAACAAAAGAAAAATATGAAGAGGCAAAAATATCCTTACTAAAAATAGGAAAAGTCAAAAGTGTCCAAAAAATAATAGTTTGGGATGTTAAATGGCAAAAACGATAGTTTATAACTAAATTTGAAATTGTAACCAAAGATAATTAATCTTTAGTGGAATTAACTCATTCACATACGAAGTATTATGTATTTGATTATTTATTAACTCATTAGGATTCAGATGATGCTTCAACTACACCCAAAAGAAAAAAATTTGACTATCGACGAATGGTCGCCTTCTTTCTTCTTTTAAGAAGGAGACCACTAGTGTCACATTCTTTGTATAAAATGTGACCATTGGGGTCTCTTTCTTCACAAAAAAGGCAACTAGTTGGTCGCTTTCTCAATCGGATAAGGTGCCGTTCATATGTTGTTGTCGATTGCATGATTTAAGTATCATGATCTAAACTTCTTCCAATTATCAGAATTATCATTGATTTAAACTTGATCAATTGACATCTCTACTTTCGACATATGTTTTTGAAATAATAAATATTTTTATTTTAAATTATGATTTGGATGCGCATATTTGAACGAGTTAATTGCCGAAATTGTTATTTGACTATAGCGAAATTACCAATTTGGTCATTGACTATTTTTTTGACCAATTAAGTCCCTCAACTTTAAAAATCTTAACCAATTTGGTCATCCGTTTGTTTGACCGTTAACTTGGGACCAAATTGGTAATTCGCTAGTCAATGGACCACTTGGATATGGACTATGTAAACATCATAACACATAATATAGAACTTTTGATAACAAACCATAAAGAAATCAAATAAAACATTTACGAGAGATACCTGTGGGAATATGAGCTGAACGGCAGAGCAAGCAGCAAGGGAATTGGATTTACTTTTTATTTATTTATTATTATTTTTTTAAAAATCAAACAGTATTCGGTTTAGTTCAATTTTTTACCGAACAATTCGGACCAGTTCGGATAGACTTTTTATCGAACCATTCAGTATACAAGAATCCAATACCGTTCGGTTGTTCGGTATATTACCGAACAAATTGGTTCGATACGGTTCGATTCGAGAAAACTAAATCGAATTGCACATCCCTAAAGTTAATTACCAAAATGGTCCATTAACTATAGCGAAATTATCAATTTGGTCCCAAATTAACAGTTGATTAATGGTCAAACAAACGGATGACCAAATTGATTAAAATTTTTAAAATTAAGGGACTTAATTAATTTTAAAAATAGTCAAAGACTAAATTAATAATTTTGCTATAGTTAAAGGACTAGTTTACTAATTAACTCTATTTGAACCAAGCACTTTGTATTTCTTTAAAAACATATATTTTAGGGATAAGGGTCAAATAGACCCTTGAACTGTTAATGAAAATGCAATTAACCCCTTCAACTACAAAATGCTTCAATTAAGCACTTCAACTTTTTTAAAAAATGCAATTGGAACTTTTTATAGGTTACCAAGTAAAATGTTAACCTGTAATATATTTAAACAATTAAATAAAAAGATTTATTTCTTTAATTTTGTATTCATCTACTCAGATAGTGTGACCTACAGCACCACCTCTTCCGCTCAGCTTGCTAGACCACCCATTTTCGTCGTCCAGTGCCGTCTCTCTCTCCCTTTCTCTTCACCGGGAAAAATGGTTAAGGCAAAGACAAGAGGTAGAAGCGTCGGCAAGACTCTCATCGCAGCTCACCCTGGAAAGCTAAAATCACTGCCTCCAATTGCGCTGCACCATTGCCACGCCATCTTCAGATATCTTGGTGGTGGCGCTTATTTCATCATTGCGCTGAACTCTAACTTATTTCATCATCAATACAATCTCCTCAAGATACCTTGGTGGTGGCCACATAGTTTCATTGACAATCGACGAATCTGACGCGATGGTTGTCACCCAAGAAGTTCCGCCGGCGGTGTTCCTCCTTGTGCTATCCGTCCTTTCCACCGCTCATGTTTTTTTCAGCTCAAGGACGGCGACCGCAGTGAAAACTAAATGGTGGTCCGAAGATGGCGGACGGCTTAGTTTTCACTTCATCGGCCATCGCAGTGTTCGGTCGACGGAAGTGGTCCGAAGATGCCGTGGCAGTGGTGCAGCGCAATAGGAGGCGGTGATTTTAGCTTTCCAGCGCGAGCTGCAATGAGAGTCTTGCCGACGCTTCTACCTCATGTCTTTGCCTTAACCATTTTTTTCCGGTGAAGAGAAACTCCGATGGAGAGAGAGATAGCACCGGAAAGCAACAACGAGAATGGGTGGTCTCGAAAGCTGAGCGGAGGTAGTGGTGCTGCACGTCTCGCCATTGAAAGCAATGAATATAGAAGAAATAATTTTTTTTATTTAAATTATTTTTTTGAACCATTTATTTAATTATTTAAATATATTAATGTTAAATCAGCTAATTTTAACATATTACTTGATAGTAACCTATAAAAACATCTACTTGCATTCTTTTTTAAAGTTGAAGTGCCTAATCGAAGCATTTTGTAGTTGAAGGGGCTAATTGCACTTTCATTAATAATTCAAGGGTGTATTTGACCCTTATCCCTATATTTTAACGTCATAAAGACAATTCCTTAATTATAAAAAAATAATAATAAAAAAAAAAAAGTAAAAAACGCGGCATATCTCAATTATTATCCGTTTAAGCGGTTTAGGAATTGCTTACGCTCCCCTCTCTCTCTCTCTATATATACCCCTCCATCGGCGAATTTTCTAGATGCCCAAACCACCCTCCTCTTCATTCTTCCCATAATAATTCAAGGTCAAACCTGTTCTTCTCCGCCGGCCCCTTCAGATCTGTCTCTCTCTTTCTCCCTTAAGGTATTCTATTCCTCCACTTTCTTAATCTGTATGTTGAATTCCCCTTTTTGTGCATGAGTGGCTTCGTTCTTGTGTAAATGCTACTTTGATTTGCTCAATCAGTTGTATCATAATCTGGGCTTTTTTTTTTTTTTTTTTAAAAAAAAGTTTTTAATGGAAGCATGAAAGATGGTTCCTTTTTCTCAGTCAGATTTTAAATTCCGAAAGTGTTGTTTTATCAGCGATTATAGTCAATTTTTTATCAGCTGTATTTTTTTTTTTTTTTTTTTTAAAGTTAGGGTTTGAATCTTACAGTGCTTCAATTTTCCAGTGATTAGGGTTCTATGTATTTCTCTTTTGAGCATATTCTGAGAAATCAGATCTTCTCAACTTTGGGTCCTCGGAATACTGTAGAAAGATTGCTGTTCTTTATCAGTTAGGACTATATATATATGAGGATTCTGTTGAGAACTCCTCCCCGGTCAAAAGTGTGGACACACCCATACCCTCCATCTTGACAAATCAACCATTGATGAACCCATATGAACCACACACACACATATATATAGGCTATGGGTGTTTAACTTGGAAGGACCATTGGTTGTTAAAATTTGAAAGTCAAAAGACCACGAATAGTAACAATTTGAAAGTTGAAGGACCACGTGGGGTCAATTTGAAAGTTTAAGACTAAACGTGGTTAAACCATTATACTCAGAGCACCTTAGATGGTATTATATATATATATATATATATATATATATATATATGGGAGGGTTTAGGTAATTAAAAATTTCCACATGTGCTTAGATCAACCCTCACATTTTACTGGATGATTGTGTGTGTGTATATATATGTGTGTGTGTGTGTGTATATATATATATATATATATATATATATATATATATATATATATATATATATATATATATATATGAAAGTTCTATGCGTACGGGCATGATAACTGGTGACGGGGTACATGCCGATCAGCACCTAGCCTTTCCCATACATTTTAAACTAGAGACGTTTTTACTTGAATGATTTTGTAATTTGTATGGATTTCTTGTGGTGAGCTGATTACTTGTTAATTATGGTAGATGTGTAGTTGTGAGATGCAAGAATAGAGCTTTGTTTTAGGATTTTTTTTTTTCTCTCTTTTATGGAACTATATTCTTAGATTTCAGTTATGGTAAGCTTCAATCAAGGTATTTTAAGTAGAGGTAATATAACATTGAAATCTTTATTGGATATGATTTCAGATTTGTGCAACCTTGTGTGGAGAGAGAATAGTCGAAGCTTGGCTTTTGATAAGGGAAGTTTGACTTCTTCGGCATTCATATAATTGTTACAAGGTAAGGAACTGGCTCTATCTTGCTCTATTTCGATGCGTTTCTTGTAAAAACAAGCAAATAGTTTGAATCTTTGCTCTAAATTCATGGTTATTATGTAATGAACTTCGAAGAAAAATATTTGATTGAGATGAATTATAGGTTACATTTATCATGATGAAGTTGAGTTGTTAGCATATTCATGAATTATATGCTTAAATGTTTTTGGGAGATCACACTTCATCTTCATTCCAATATTCTTGTTTCACAAAATTTGTGCTTGGCTAGAATTTGCGTAGTTTATATCTTTGGTTATGTTGTCTTTTTTTTTGATGGAGGAGCTAACATTGTTTCATTCTCATCTTTGAGATGTGCACTTCTGGTCATCATCATACCAAAATGCAGAATTTTTGTTGTCATTTGCATTTGAATGGACGCCAAGAAATTTATACAATTGGTGGAGGAGAAAAAGAAGAGGGCTTTGGAGAAGAACGAAGCTCGGTTGAAATGGGAGGAGAAGCTTGAAGCGGTGGCAGCAAAGGGGTGGGCAGATGCTAAAGCCAAAGAGAAGAAGGTGAAAGCTTCAAAGAACAAGAGGAGATCCGACTCGGAATCTGATAGTGACGGTGAAAGTGATGGCGGTAGAAAAGCCGTGAAAAGGTCTCACAAGAGGCATAAAAGGCACCACCACCATCATCACTCTTCTGATGACGAAGATGACAACAATGGGACGAGGCGACACCACAAAAAGCATCACAAGCGTCATCGGCGATCACATTCTTCTGGCGGCTCGGAATCTTCTAGCGATGACGATGACGGTGCTGGGAGAAGAAGACACCACGCTAAGCATCACAGGCATCATCAGCGTCGCAGGCAAGTGGACTCGAGTGCTTCCGATGAGGACCATCATAAGAGAGGTAGTCATGGAAGGCACCGCAGCAGCAAGCATCACCACCACCGCTCTCACAGTCACGATTCAACATCATCGGACACTGAACGGGACAGAAGTAGATCCCTAAGCAAGTCAGGTGATGAAATCGATGAATCTGACAGGAACGAGAAGCAGCACAAGAAGAATCATCATCATCATCACCGTCATGGGCATCGCCATAACAGCCATAAACAACAGCAACAGGAGCAGGAACCTGATGATAATAAACAGCATGAGTCAGAGTGAGTGGATGCTTAGGGGTCTCTCTGCTAATTCACATGTTCACTGCTTTTTTATTCATCACCAAACTCTTCACCATTGACATGTTGTGTATTTCTGCTTCCTTTATTAATTTGTACTATTTGGAGACATTAGCCATTGGCTTTGATTGGCATTCCTTAACATTTAACATGTTATAGTGTTGGTATTACTTCTATAGAATTGTGTGTTTTGTCAAGTCTGATTGGCATTCCTTAACATTTAACATATTATATTGTGGGGTATTACTTCTATAGGATTGTGTGTGTTTTGTCAAGTTTGGGAAATGGGTATAACTCATATCTTATCAAATGTGAGATCAAAATCTCAACATTTAAAATATTAGTAAATAGTTGTTAGCTGATTAAGTTATTAGATTTGACTAGTTGATTGGATAAAAGCCGATCAAAAAAATTTCTTAATTGGTTGATAAGCTAATTATGTTATCAAACAAAACCTTTATATACCTTGGAGGAGTTGCACAAGTAAAAATGAAATTATTTTAAAAGCTATTATCAAGCACAAAAGAACATGTATAATTTTTTAAAAAAATAATGATAATTTTGTTGGCTTATCTCAGGCTACTTTTTTGCTAAAGTTTTTAATTTGAAATCATCTCGCAAGATAATAGATGTTCGTTTTTAGAGTACTGCAAGTTTAATTAGTATCATAAATATAAACACGTACTAAAAACAAAATGAATTTACTAAACATAAACACAAACACGTAATATACATCATTTTGGTCAAATACCAAAGGAGTGTAGAATCAACCCAAATACAAGTAGCAATCACCATCTCTACTGCCAAAAAAAAATAAAAAAATCATCTCAACCTTATTTTAATACCATAGTTTCAAATGTTAACAAAATAGTAGGCTAAAAAATTGTAATGTGTTGTTTCAATAATACAAAGAATATAATTATTTTTCTCTTGGGGCTTAGAGATAGAGTTGCACTACCCTTCCCACAGTCAGATCCTATGATAATTGGCAAAAACAACAAAACGAAGCCAAGCATGAAGATGCTGAGAATATGAAAATTGAGAAACTACCTACAATTTGTTGCATCGACCTCGCATATCTTCTGGTTGGTTTAAGAGGCAGCCAGCAGACTTTGCACATTAAATTCGCTGTCTGGACGGGCCAAGTTGTATGTTTTATTGAAAACTAGAGAATAATACAACAAACTGGTTACAAATTTTGAGTCAGAAGTTCTTTAAGATTTTCTCAGCTGAAACTCCATCTTCTATAAGAACAGAGGTAATTTCCTGCAACAGGCAGAGGATATATATATATAGTTATGATCCTTTATATGTTTGCAAATAAGTATTTAAGTAGCAATTTGTGAATGTAAAATACAGACTGGATACTATCTATCATGTCGTTTGGAAAGTAGACAATGAGAAATTTGTTTGAGCACAAAGATACCAAAAAACAATTTCTTGGGCACAAGCAATGAGGAACTCAGCTCTCAACCAAGTCAAGCCCTTTCCCTAAGAGGGTTCATAATTGTTTATCTTCTTAATCGGGTCGAAGTAAACACATCACCTAAAACAGCACATAGGGAGTACATAGAAACAGCAAGTCCGTGCATTAACCCTGGCATTTCAGTGTACACAAGTCTCAAAGGTTAACAATTACTTAAAGCCCATAGACTCCTAATTAGTACAACAAAATATACTCACATCCCTGCTCCTTAGCTAATTCTTCGCTTAGAATTTCTTTTAGTCTTATTGAGTTATTGAGAAAACCATTAAGTTGTTTTAAAGCATGCATATTATAAAGAATGGAGTAACAAAATAAAAACAATTCAACTAATAGCATGTAAATGCAATATCTAGATCATATTTAACAGACATTTATTTTCTATCCCAAGATGAAATCAAGTTAAAACAGATCGTCAAATAATTGAGGAAATCCAATATAGTTTAAAGGTCTGTTAACATAAAATAGCTACAAACCTCAGCCATTTGTTTTTGTCCACAAAGCACGGCACCAGTTGACTGTGGTTTAAAAAGCTTCTTGGCTTTGGCAAATGCAGCCTGCAAAAGCCAGCCTCAGAACATTATCATTCCAATACAGAGAAGTAAAGCAAGAGAAAAGGCAGGCAAGCACAAATTGATACATATTGATTACCTGCACATAGCCACTCTCGCCAGTCCAAGAATCATCTGGTTGAGATAATACTGGTACAATTTCAACTCCAGAAGATTCCCAATTTTTAAACCTATCCTATAGAAGTTGAAAGGAACCACGAGATCAAACAACTTGTTTGTGAACTTCTCCTCAAAATTAACACAGTATTATCCATGCAGTAACAAGCACAAAGATACCTGATAAGCCATTCGATCTAGGTTGCGAGCACCATAATATAATCGCACATCAGATCTCTGGTCAGCACCAAATCCTCCCTCAATCAGAGACCGGATTGGACTGGAGATAAAGGTATCAAGGAGAAAATACATCAGAAGGGATGGAAAGGGAGGGAGAAGGATTGGAAAAAGAGAGACAAGCATGCAGCATATCAAATAGACATACTAGAATCATCTTTCCGATCAAAAAATTAAGGATATACCCACAAAGCTGAGGTAATATACCAAATGATGCACCCTCCATTTTGGAGTTAAAAGGGACCACCTATGCAGGAAGCTTAATGTACATATAATTAAAGAGAACTAGCCGCCTTCTTTTAAACAATATGTTAGGGGGTAGTAATGTGCATCTCCAAAATCACCTAGTATGATACAACCGGGGGGAAGGTTTGCAATATACATATTACTAGGCAAAAAAAGTAAGGTTATTAACCTTTCATAGAGACATATGTCAGAAGTTCCTTAATCAATTGTAATCTCAGAAGCACTTCGCTCAATATTCAGCAGTGTCGAAATGCACTAATGCTCTTGAAGAAAGAGTTAACCCACTAGGTGCAAGGTTTTATTGTTTAGTTGCAGGTATAAAAAGCATGGCCAAAGACAGTTGATGATATAGCCCTTGAAAGATACTTTGGAAAAGGCAAAAAACAAAGTGAAATTTTTTGCTCACAAAAAAAGAGTGGAACCATCCTGGATACGGGGAATGGTGTACCTCAAACATCAGTCCAGTAAGTAGACTACAATGGTCCATACTTTCATATTCAACCTACACTTAAGGCCATAGCAAGCCTGTCAATCATTGATGGGTTGCTGATCCCAATGCATTTGTCTGTAATGATTGGGAGAATGGTTCATGGGAATCATACAGAATCTAATCCAGTCTATATTTTGATTCGGCATTTTTCCTACCATCAAATCTTCTCCATATCATATGGTAATTAATTTTTCAAGTATTCCTCCTAGATTCACAATGCATGCATAATCCATCAAGTAAACTACTGCATCTACAATTCTACATAGCCTCCAAAATCATTACAGGTTTCAACACAACACTATATTGGGCAATGCTTATTACATCTGACAACCAAAGCTTGTTTCCACTCACCTCCACAGCAGTATATCCCATAGTTAAACATGAATATCTTACAAATATTGAAAGTATAAATTCACAATTTCACATTACAGAGAAAGAAATGCAGATGGAGACATATACATAAAGGCATTCATAGTTAGAACATTAAAAAACTTTTAGTTTTTCTTATTTTATTTTACAGTATAGCAAACAGACTAGGTCTCCCTGGTTGATTGCCAGATTGGGATAGCAAGATGGCGTTTATTCATAAAAGTTTCGACTACTGCTGATGATAAGAATAACAGGAGAGCAAAGAAAAGAAAATTATTTGAAATTGAAAGAAGGTAAAAATTTAAAAATTCACCTAATTCCAGATCCAGTGGCGAATATCAGTACAGTCTGATACTTCTCCGGCGGAGAGATCCGATCAATGTCGAAACCGTTCCCCATAACAGGACTCAGCTCCACCACATCTCCTTTCTGGAGTTTACACAGAAGCTCCGCAGTGGAGCCGGGGACGGTCTTCACTAAAAACTCAAACACGCCCTTGGCGGCGGCAAGGGAAGGCGGGGAGGCAATAGCGAGGAATGAAGGCTTCTCGGCGTCGGGGACGCGGAGCTGGAGGTATTGTCCAGCCTTGGTGTGGGAGACCGCGAGGTCGGGGAAGTCGGAGACGTCAACGATGACGTGGAAGAGAGACTCGGCGGCGGGGGAGACGGTTGAGAGAGGAGCCGGAGTCCAGACGGTGGTGTCCTGACGAACAGCGGCGGCGGAGACGGCGAGACGACGGAGGTGATTGCGGCGGAGGAAGAGAGGTTTGAGGCGGGTCATGGATGAGGAGGTGCGGGGGAGGAATTGAGTGAGGCAGGGCGCATGGGAACGGAGGTGCGGAGGAGTAATTGGTGAAAGAGGAAGAATAGTAGTAGTAGACGACATCTCTAAAGAGGAGGAGGATATTCCGGTGGCGGCGCGTGAGCGTTTCTGGGCGGTGGGTTGCGGAGGAGAAAAGAAAGCGCCGCCGAGAAAGGTGGGCAAGCTAGTATTGTATGGCGGATTGGGGTAAATTACTCATCCACGTGGCCCTTTCTGATAAGTTGTGGGGCCGCATATTTCTATCTCCTTGTCTTTTATAACCATTGTTATCTCCAAATTTCCGTTACAGTTGCTAAAGCAGTTGATGACTTATGGTGGCAAAATGGAAGCTGCTTATTTCTATTTTTAAAAAATATAATATACAAAAAGTATAATTCAACTCATTCAACTTATAAAATTAATGTGTCTAGATCGAGAGCTAAGTAATCATGGCATCATGGCAAATTTGGAATCAGCTTGAAGTAAAAATTTTAAAGTGATCCTAATGAGACTGTGGATTGGATCAAAGGAACAAGAATTCCCTTGGCCATTTACGGGATAACGTTGTAAGGAGTTAATGGACAATTCTGAACAGTTGAGAACAAGATAACGTTGTAAGGAGTTAATGGACAATTCTGAACAGTTGAGAACAAAATTATGTAGCCGATATCTTGACTGACCTTGCAATCGCAAAAAAAGAGGCCTAGGAGACTCGACTAGAATAAGGTTTGAGTTGAATCCCTCTATATGATCAAAGAAAATGCAATGTCTATGATATAAAACCTACTCTTATCCGTTTGATTATGTAACTTCGTTTAAATTTTCATAATTGTTATAAACCATTGCAATATAGTAACAACAATAACTTTCATTTAAAATTATTAAGACTAAAATTGAGGTTTTCTTTGTAACTTTGATCAAGATGAGAGCACATATTCAAGACTTTAGAAGAATTACCAGAGCATTGACCAAAAGGAAAATAAGATGAAAAGAATGTGTAACGACAAACACTGCCTAATTAGGGCATCCACCACTGAATAAAATGGAAGAGTAATGTACAAGTCAGTCAGCCAATTTACCCCGCTTATTTATGTGAAATAATATATCGGAACAAAAACAGAGCTTAGGCAGCAGGGAGTGCCCAGGGACTCCAGGTCTCTATCTTAACCCCGCAACAAATGTAGTAAAGGCGAAAAAAAGCAGAAAAATTTCGACCCATTGGGTCAGAAAAAGTTCAAACTCCTGAAGTTTGGCATTGTCACAGAATTATTCTCGTGATTATCAACCAACCAAAGCACAAAAACAAATCCCTGGAAGTTTTAATCTATCTAGGCAGCAGACTCCTTGGCAATCTTCTCTGCCTTGGCAATGACCTCATCAATTCCACCAACCATGTAAAACGACTGTTCAGAAAGGTCATCATATTTGCCATCCAGTACGCCCTGTTGCATATGGACAATTCATAAACATCAGCATCACATCTCCGCAAAGTTATTGATGGATTGAATATGGTTAGCAAAAGTAGCAATCAGATAAATGACATCATTTTAAATGTCAAAAAATATGAGGTGGCATTTTTAAGGTTGTTACACTTGGGGAATGCATTTTAATGTTTTTCATACATGGGCAGTCTATATGAATCAAACAAACACATAGTGGTACAAGCACAGGACACCTTTGGCAGGTTATATAAGAAACACATGGCAGGGCAATAAGGAGTTTAACAGCACTTTGATATCTGAAAATTATCACTAATAATCTATAAATAAATTGGTTAAGGCAAATAATCATTAAAGAGAACAAAGTTACCTGGAAGCTGGCAATGCTCTCCTTCAGCTCGACATACTTTCCAGGGGCACCCGTGAACACTTCAGCAACATGGAAAGGCTGGCTAAGGAACCTTTGAATTTTACGGGCACGGGCAACAGTCAACTTGTCATCTTCACTGAGCTCATCCATACCCAAGATAGCAATAATATCTTGAAGATTCTTGTAGTTTTGAAGAACTTTCTGTACCCCACGAGCAGTATTGTAGTGGTCCTCTCCCAAAATGTGGGGAGAAAGCATTCTAGATGTAGAATCAAGGGGATCGACAGCAGGATAAATACCAAGCTCGGAGATCTAGAGCCACCAGAGAATTTTAATTACAGTAGGAACAATCATTGGGAGCAAAAAGAAGATTATATTTCCCTGCATAGGAGAAAAAGACTTAAGAAAATAGGTATATTATTATTACCTGACGGGACAACACAGTTGTGGCATCCAAGTGAGCAAAGGTTGTTGCAGGAGCAGGATCAGTCAAGTCATCAGCAGGCACATAAATAGCTTGCACAGATGTAATGGAACCTTTCTTAGTGGTCGTGATACGTTCTTGAAGGCCTCCAAGATCGGTAGCCAAAGTTGGTTGATATCCGACAGCAGATGGGATACGCCCAAGCAAAGCAGAGACTTCAGAGTTGGCCTGTAATATTTAAAAAAATACAAATAATAAATAACTAATTGCATACAAGAACTAGTAACAAAATTAGTCTAGAGATATTTTCAGAAACCAACCTGGGTAAACCTGAAAATGTTGTCGATAAAGAGAAGCACATCCTGACCCTCAGCATCTCTAAAGTGCTCGGCGACAGTTAGTCCAGTAAGTCCAACACGGGCACGAGCACCAGGGGGCTCATTCATTTGACCGTATACAAGAGCACACTTACTCTCACTCTGACATTTTTATGGTAAGATGAAAAATCAGCAAATCTGAAAAGTAATACATTGGAGTATAGGTATAGTCATGTCAGATAACAGTAATAGGATACTAACTTGCTTATCACCCAGCTTAATGACACCACTCTCAACCATTTCTCTGTACAAATCATTACCCTCTCTGGTACGCTCACCAACACCAGCGAAGACAGAGAAACCACCTGACAGTGAAGTAAAAAAACCAGTTGTAAATCAGAATCGACACATTACGGGGACCTTAAAAGGAATGAAATAAAATGTCAACACTAACCATGAGCTTTGGCAACGTTGTTAATCAGTTCCATAATAAGCACAGTCTTCCCGACTCCTGCACCACCAAAAAGCCCAATTTTTCCTCCCCTTTGATATGGTGCAAGAAGATCGACAACCTGAACAAAGAAAACAACATAGTGCACATGGTAAAGACATGAAAAATTTACAAATTATATTCTATACAAAAAAATAAATAAAGTATACACTTTTTCAGGAGGGGTGATGGTGAAAAGAGAAACAGTACATAAATAATAATCAATTAGACAGAATACCTTGATTCCAGTTACAAGAATTTGTTGCTCAGTAGCTTGCTCTACAAAAGCAGGTGCCTCACGATGAATGGGCAAATAGTGATCGGTTGCTGCGACAATTTTTTACAAATGAACATCAGGTCCCAGATCTTAAAAATAATTCTGTTGATTAATAGCAGTATACATTTTCCAAAAGCAATCTGAGACTTACTGAGTGGGCCTTTCTCATCAATGGCCTCTCCAATGACATTGATGATACGACCAAGGGTGGCCCTACCAACAGGAACCTGCAATTGGAAGAAACAATTACCATCAATCAGAAAGCATAATGAAATGCAAATGCATGCCACCATGATAACAAAAAGGGATATTAGCAACCTTAAAATTTGTGGTAAGTTACAAAAGTAAACTCAAAATACAAGACATTAAACACTCCGTTAAAGTTCTCAAGTCCATGTTTCCTCCTACGTTCTATTTCTGGAAAGTCCGAAATTCTCGCATCAGTATAAGACAAATGATCAATGTTTCAACCACATGAGATAAGCAAACTCGAGATCGAACTCCCAAATTCTCCGATTTAAATAATTATTTATATATGACAAAGAAATGTGATCTTTGAATGGATCAATTATTCGAATTCAAGATCTAGAACAATTTGAATAGTAGAAGGCCTTAACATTGTAAAACCCAAATATCCTTATTATGTTGAAGGATGAAAATTATTTTAAAATAAAATCAAACAGAGACAACAAACAAATGACCTTTGGAAATAACGAAAAGAGGGAACAGCTTCAGATAACTCACAGTGATAGGAGAGCCGGTGTTGAGAACGCGTTGACCACGGACAAGCCCTTCAGTACCATCCATAGCAATTGTCCTCACCATGTTCTCACCCAAGTGCTGCGCGACCTCGAGCACGAGCCTGATTTGGTTGTCGAGCACCTCAAGAGCGGTGAGGATCGGAGGCAGTCCCTCGTCGAATCTGACGTCCACGACGGCTCCAATAACCTGGCAGACGCTCCCGATCGATCCGGCACCAGTGAACTCATCGGTGATCTTCCCCGTCGGCTCACTTCCAGACGGAGGCTTGACCGATGGCTTCTCGGCCGGGGACGCAGCGGAGGTAGCGTAACGAACGGCACGGTTCAGGAGAAAGCCCGCGGGGTTGGCGCGTGGAGCCGGCCTGGTCAGAGAGTTTCCGACGGCGGATCTGGAAATTGAGCCCCCGCGAGAGGCGGATGATCGGAGAAGCGAGGCTATAAGCCTCCGAGACGCCATTGATTGGTTAGGGTTTGGTCTACAGGGGGGAGTGGAGAATAAAATGAGTGCTAGGGTTATGGAGTGAATGAGAGAGGACTGTTGTTTATCTAGAGAGAAGAGAGCTAAATGTGCCGCGTTTGGTTCTTCTTTTTGCATAATTTAACTACAATTGTAATTACTACATTATTACTGTAATAAATTACTTCCTCTTAATCAATTAATAAAATAACTAATATTAAATTTCCAATTATTAACTTAGGTACAAATATTTTGAATTCTAAAAACAAAAAAATCAACTTTATACTCCGTATAATTTTGTTATAAATTATACTCATTTTCAATTAATAAACATAAGTTTAAATCTCTTCACTCCAATCCTCATTTTCTAACAACTTTTACATTTTTTTTTTTTATCACACTCTAGTTTTAATGTACATTTTGTGTAAGATTCAGGGTGTGTTTGGTTTATTGGTTTAAACATTAAGAATTATAATCAAAATCATAGTTAGTATTTGGTTGACAACTTTTTAAAGCACAATTATAAGTTTTAATTACACATTCAATTAAAAAATTACAATCTCTAATTAAAATGGGTATCATTCTATCTTGGTAATCTAATTTTCAAGTTTGGATTAGTATTTTTAGATTTTTGTTTTGATTTTTTTGTTCATATTGTTACTTTGGATGTCAATATATTATGATCGATTGCCTTTATTTTCTATTTTTGTATTTTTTAAACATTTATTCACATTGTAGAGTCATACACAACCAAACATCAATATTGGTAATCATTCAATTTCACAAAAACCTATTACCATTACCAAGTATTTGATTCTCATTCCGAACCAAACACACTCTAACTATGACTTTGATTCACATTCTTAGTGTATAAACCCATGAATCAAACATGCCCTAATTTTAAATAAAATAATTGTTTTAAATTAAATAGAAAACAACTTCGTCCCCTGCCACGAAGACGAATATACTTGAAGATACTTTATTCGTCTCTGGGCATAGACTGAGGTCCCTTCGTATCCATAGCCGGAGACGAAGAGACTCTTCGCCTCTAGCCATGGAGACGAAGAAGATATCTTCGGCTCCGGCAAAGACGAAGTTTTTTTTTTTTTAAATATATTTGTAAATAATTATTTTATTTTAAAATTGGATAACCGGTTAGAAACAGTAAATTATGGTTTGAACGAACAACATGAAATGTGTTAGTTTAGGGATTCAATTCTATCGTGTGTAATTTGTTAACCTATTTGAGCCTTGTTCTTCTTTTTTTTTTTCAATAACAAAAGTTTTTCAACTTCACCATACTATATTATGAACCTCATGAACCTGCCCGCCCTCATATCGTGAGGAGATAAATCAAATCAAATTAACATGGAGACTCAACACCAACAACATTTCATGCTCTCACACTCACCACTTTACACATGCCATATACCACACCATGTTAACACATAATGTGAGCTTATTTGATCTATAATTATAATCTTGATGTGGCATGACCAAACATTAACATACATGTAAAGCTTAATGACCAATATCAATTGGCAGGGAAACATACTAATTCTTGTAGAGTGAGCAAGGTCAATAATCTGGTAATTTAGCAGCATAAGTTTAAATTTTGTATAAAGAAAGTCTCATATTCCTCTCTATTTCTCTCAAATGTATAAAAATAAATAAATTGTGTACATATACAAAAAAAAAAAAAAAAAAAAAAAAAAAAAAAAAACTATAATATAAAAGAGATAAGAACATTTTTACAATATTGTAAAGGTGTGACACTTTAGTTGACAACTTCCCATTTTTAAGTGGGAATCACATTATAGGATTACTGTGCGACGAGATTGACCCTCTTAGGTACGAAAATCATGTTCCACTAACTTCGCCACACCCCTTGGACAAGTTTTAGTTGACCAACTCAAACTAAGAAGGCCAATAGACAACCAACTCCTGCGGAGAGTCGAAGTTAGACCTAGTACCAAGCTAACTACCCGAATAACTTGTCTGGCTGCAACCTCATTTTCCCTCCTCATTCCTCATTCTGCTGTGTCATTCACAAGTCTGGATTCATTAACTCTACTTATGGCTGTTCTGGCCTAAAGGGTGAACAATAGTATAAAGATCAGCAAACTATTATGAAAACACAAAATTGAGTAAATATACCAAACAATCTTAGGAAATAGGAAGCAAAACCACTGTCATGCATATTGTCATTTGTCAGTGATGAAAACATAGCAGTGGCCCGCATTGGCAGCTCAATTGGTCACAGGGATAAAGTTTGGAAACAATGACACGAGATCGAGACTCACTAGCGGCAGTATGCGAGAAACCTCTCAAAGTGAGGGGACTCCTTGTGCGCAGTAAGCAAAGGTCTAGCCTCTGTGTCCAACTGAGTTACCATGATTTACATCATCCCAGATGCTCTGTCGGAGTGAAATGTCTCAGACAAGTACTCAGACAGCCTAACAAAAAGGTTGACATGACCGAAAACAATTGACCAAATAGGTAAAACCGGTGTGTATTAGGCGACGTAGAATCCTGTTTCTATAATAGCGGAGAAAAATCACTCACCTCCTTATCCCAGTCAGTGAATAAATTGATAGCTATGAGTGCCACATTCTGTACTAAAAGAGCACAGATGATCCCCATCCACAGCCCCTATCAGATTAACAACTTTAGGCAAAACGCAGAACTTGTGCAGTATATGCAAGAACAGAAGAGTTAGGATCGTGCTTACCATTCCGCCAATGTGAAACACGAATGCAAAGAGAACACTAGATGGCAACCCCACAACGTAGTAAGCCCCGAGGTTGATGAATGCACACAAGTTCTGCCATCCACACCCCCTCGCAGCTCCTGAAAGGCTCGAGGCAGCAGGCAGACTGTTACAGGCCCGGAAAATGTTCACATGTTACTGAACAGACACAGGAATTTCGCAGTTTGGTACCTGAGATCACACACTGAAAACCATCCAAGAAATCAGACAGTGCAAGCAAAGGCAAGATCTTGGCAACATAGTTTATCACTTCTTCTTCATTGCAGTATAGCTTTCCCCAGACATGGCGAACCAGAATTGTTGCTGCCGCAATTACTGCTCCCACTGAGATTGCCACTATCACAACTACACATAGGGCTAAGCGTGCCCCCTGTGGTCGCCCTGCCCCCAATTCATTCGACACCCTTGTGCTAAGAAGAAAACAGTTAAAGAAACAATTCCTAGGTAAAAGCCAAAGGGAAAGCAAAACATATAGTCTTGATTGGTTTTTACCTTATAGCACCACCAAGACCAACTGATATCATGTATACTGTCCAGCAAGTGTTCAGGCTGTAAAATTTCGTAACAATTTATGCAGAAGTGATGGCATTACACACAAGAAATGAGACCAGATAATCCTAATCTTGAACATTACTAAAAATCTAAAATGCAGACCTTATTGACAGTACTGATGTTTCTAATTTTGGGTTAGGAAGAAGGCCAGATAAAAGAACCACCATCTCGAATGACCAATACTCAAAACTGCACATTAGAAACCATCAAATAACAGGCTATCAAAGGACATAAAGATGCAAAAATGTTTTTATCAGATCAACCATAGATCCCAACCAATTCCAGTAGCTATGTTATGTTCATCTAAAGAATTTAAAAGTGCCAACTGCAGCAGCAACCCCAACCAAGTTGGTCAGGCCGTTGACCTGGTAACCACAAGATTACAAGTTTGATTCCTAGCAATAGCGGTTTATTCGCCTTCTTGGTTTGAGCCAGTAAGTTATGCGCAACCCATACTGGTTTACCTCACCTCCCTTTGCATGCTAGGATCACAAGCGGGGTTTACCCGTGCTGTTGGGCAAAGGCCTCAAGAGCCAAGTCCAACAGTGACTAGGGGATTGTTGGGTGGAAGCCTGAAGAGTCAAGTCCAGCACCATGTCTGTCGAAAATGTAGCACTGGCTACTAAGCATGTATAAGGAAATAATGTTACCACGCATTCGCTACTAGCTATAACTACTTTTGGTGTAGTGTTAAGCGCTTGATCCTAACACGTGCACACTTTCGGTCTGTAGTGGCTGCAGGTTTGTATCTGTGACTCAAAAAAAGTGCCAACTGCAGTGTAAAGCTAAACTTCAACTTACCAGATCATGATTGCAGAAGGAATAGCAAGCTTAAGAAAACTGAGAATGCCACCGAAAGCCTCTCTCGAAAACCCAGTCCATGTTTTCGAGCAAGAAGAAGAAAACTTGATAAACAACCCCATCAAAGCCACATTAACCCAATACGAGATGGAATTTGCCAATGCAGCACCTCTGCTTCCCAGTCCAATCCCAAAGACCAGAAGCCAACACACCAAAACGTGGAAAAGAGCTGCGAACCCAGAGCTGAGCATCATGGGAATAACTATGTTTTGTGTCTGCAAGAACCTGTTGAGGCACTGGAGGATGGCGTATGCGAAAATGCCCGGAATCATCCACCGATTATACTTCCCTGCTTCGAGAGCGATATCGTGATCCTGGCCAAGAGCAACCAGTATTGCGGCGGTGTAGAGCCAGATAAATGCAAGGAGAGTGGCCAAGGCAAGAAGAACTATGATGGCTCTTTGGGTAAAAACGCCGAGCATGTGGTGTTCATTGGCTCCATACGCTTGCCCACATAGTGTTTCCAGTGCACTTCCCATTCCTAACTACCATTCATAACCAACTGAAATCTTGACTACTCAAAATTGAAGCAGGTAAAAGCTATATTTAGACTGCATATTTATATTTATGAAAAAAAAAAAAAGTTTCAAATAATGCAATTAAACCACTATGAAGAGTTAAAAATGTGCAATTAGACTAAATAATTGGATTCTATCATTTGCATTTATATTTACCAGAACGCTGAATCCGGTGACGGCGGCAAAGGAAGTGGCCATGGAAGCGCCGGAGAGCGGGAGCTCGCCGTCGCCGAGATGGCCGACGAACATTACCGATATAACTTGCAGGCAATACTGCAATATGTTGACTGCTATGAGGGGAAGCGCTAGGCCCAATTGCGTCTTTGCTTCTTGAATCATCGCTTCTCCTCCATAACTACACCACCCTCTTTCTTCATTTGAGACGACGATCAGACATGATTGAAGCTCATCGTCATTCTCTTCTCCTTCCATTTTGTGAGTCAACCATGTGTCGTCAGACTCATAGGAATGAAATTATTATCGTCTCTTCACAATCTTTTTATGGTTCCGGGTGAAATAATGTCCAAATTGTCCACTAAACATAACCCGAAAATGTAATTAGGTTACTTAATAGAAAAAAAAGTATAATTAGGTCACTAACACTTCAAATATATATAATTTTATCTGATAGCTGATTACATATTTACTTAGTAGCTGAGTTAACTTTTTTATTAATTTTAAAATATTTTTTAATAAATTTAATAATAAATTTGTTTATTAACAAATTTTTTGAAAACGATGGGTGGTTGTCGGCCACCTCGTCATTTTATTTTAATTTTTTTAAAATTTATTATTAAAAATGTTAACTCAATTGTCACGTAAACAAATAACGTGTTGAAATTGATGTTAATCTGCTATTCGATGAAATTGTATATATTTGGAGTGTTTAGTGATCTAATTATACGTTTTTTGAGTATTCAGTAATTTAATTACATTTTTTTTTGTTCAGTAGTCTAATTACGTTTTCAAGTTATCTTCAGTGATCAATTTGAACCTTATTTGTTTTTTAATTTTTTGAAAGGCGGTTCCCACAAATGCTGCAAACTTCCAAAATCGTCTTTCTCACAGGACAAATATTACAATTTACAACGAATATACGCATAAAAAATACAATAATTGAACGACGCCATTAGAGTGTGCAAACTTTGATAAAAGTTTGTCCTCTTTCTATTATTCTAAAGCCTTCATTATTGAATTCATATTAACTTGTTGCCCAAGTATATAATATAACGATTCCAAGTTCAGAGTGTATATATGTAATTAGGTTCAAATGCGGTTGGTGTGCCCAGGTGTTGTTGTGTGATTAAATCTGAGTCATTGATCATGTTTAAATCAACGTACATGAGTACCAACATTAAAAAAAAAAAAAAAAAAAACGTGATGGCAATTTAGTAATTTTTGCATCTAGGTCAAATTAGGTGCGTGATTTTTGTGCTTAATGTGCATGAATTTTGTGCTTAATGTGCGTAGATTTTGTACCTAAGATGCGTGTGTTTGTGCTTAAAGTGCATGGGTTGTGTGCTTAATGTGAGTATTTGTTAAAACTTAAGGTTTGTGATTTTTGCGTTTAATGTGTGTGGGTTTTGTGATTAAGGTGCATGAGTTTTGTGCTTAATGTGAGTAGTTGTTGAAACTTAAGGTGCGTTGTTTTCCTTCTTAAGTTGCATGATTTGTATGCTTACGGTGCGTCAGTTGTGTGAAACTTAAGGTAAACCATTTAAAAACCTTAGTTGCGTGGTTTGTGTTCTTAATATGCTTCGCTTGTGTGCTAAAGGTGCGTGGTTTGTGTACTTAAGGTGTGTGGTTTGTGGTCTTAAGGTGCTTTGTTTATTTTCTTAAGGTGCGTGGCTTGTGTACTTACAGTGCGTCATTTTAATGCTTAAGGTACATCAACTGCACGAAAAGTTATACTCGCACATGAACACTCCCCTATATACATACTGATACGGATAATTTTCGTGTACGTAGGATGCATGTATGAACAATGAAGACAAGAGAAGTTATTTTATTCCTTCTATGTTGGTAGAGAGGAGGGAGATGAACGAGTGTATAGGGAGAGAGTAGAGCTAGTGAAAGTGAAGGGAAGGAACCCCACTTGGAGGGCTAAGGCCCTACTTATAGGGTCAAGGGTTGGCGGGTTGACATTAACCCGTTGACCCTGACCCGAACTAAATAGAAACACCCTCTTGAGTATATTCGCCCTCACATACATACATACTAGTGTTTTATCTCATTGATATTTTAAAATTCATTATCAACTTTTTTCATAAATGGAAAAAACTAAAAAGGAAACAATATAAATATAAAAATATCTCACCATGTGTAATGACAAATTAAAATATACTCCGCATAAATTATCAATACACATAATTACTATATAACCTATTTTATATTCCCAAATCCCATTTAGAACGTTAAAAAGATTTTTTTTGGAAAATGAACGTTAAAAAGATTAATTATTCTTTTGTTGGGTGTACTCAGAATTTCCACCATCCAACACAGTGACTAATTTTCTTGCTGAATTGTAGGCACTTCTTTTAGATGAAACAGTTGGCCTCAAAATTTAATGATGCTCTATTCCCAAAGTTAACGATCGGACCCTTGACCTTTGGATGAGTCCCAAGGATTAACTATTCTATAATTAAAATTTAGGAATAAGGTTCAAATTACCCACTTAACGTAACCTGAAAATACAATTAGGCCCACAGAACAAAAAAAAAAATGTAATTAGACCACTAAACACTCAAAAAACGTGTGAACGTGCAATTAGACCACTGAACACTCCAAATGTATGCAATAGTATTCAATGGTCTAATTGTATCAAATATATATATATATTATTTTATTTTAAATGGGTTTAAAGGTGCCGTTTTCCAGACAAAAACCTCAGTCTATAAAACAGGCCAACACCATCTCATATTCTGTTATGAAAAACAAACACTCAATCACCATTGTTCTCATTTGTGAATTGCGAGTTTTAATATTCACGGAAAGGGCTTAGTTAAGATTGATTAATACCCAAGAAAAGCAAAATAGTACCCAGAGACTGTTCTGGTTGAGGAGAGGAGAAATAATCATGGAGGAGGGGTTGCTGCTGAAGAAGATAGAGGAAGAGAGCTGTGGCGGCGGCGAGAGGCGGCGGCGGGCGGCGGTTTGGGTGGAGGTGAAGAGGTTAGGGTATTTGGCAGGGCCAATGGTGGCTGTGAATTTGTCACAGTATCTGTTACAGGTTATCTCAGTTATGATGGTTGGGCACTTGGGTGAGCTCTCTCTGTCTAGTACCTCCATAGCCATCTCTATTGCTGGTGTCACTGGGTTCAGTTTTCTTGTGAGTAGTACATACACTTTCTAATTTCACTCAATTCTTGATGGGATTGTTGATATTATTTGGTAGATATATGTTGTTGAATATATGTATGTTCCTTTCTATTGTAGTTCAAGCCCAGCAACCTCACTAAAAACCCAAATGGAAAATGAAATCCATTGGTTAACCCTAGCCAAGTTGGTCAGGCTGGGTAACACAAGGTTACAAGTTCGATTCCTATTTGGTCTTCTTAGTTTGAACCAGACGGGAATTTACCCGTTTGTACCTTTTTTGGTTGTTGTCCTGGGCAGACCTAACGGTAGGAGGGGCGACTTTAAGCCCGTACCATACTCAAACTAATCCTTATACTCAAACTAATCCTCGTTCCCACCGCCCTGGCCTAATTAAGGGACAAAGTGCTTGCCAGATTGCTTTTGCTTTTTTCCGTACAGGGTTCGAACTCCCGACCTCTCTTAGGGGTACGGGGTTCAAACTCCCGACCTCTCTTAGGGGTACGGGGTTCGAACTCCCGACCTCTCTTAGGGGACGAGAGTGAACTCCCGACCTCTCTTAGGGGACGAGAGTGAACTCCCGACCTCTCTTAGGGGACGAGAGCGCACTCCCGACCTCTCTTAGGGGACGAGAGCGCACTCCCGACCTCTCTTAGGGGACGAGAGCGCACTCCCGACCTCTCTTAGGGGACGAGAGCGCACTCCCGACCTCTCTTAGGGGACGAGAGCGCACTCCCGACCTCTCTTAGGGGACGAGAGCGCACTCCCGACCTCTCTTAGGGGACGAGAGCGCACTCCCGACCTCTCTTAGGGGATGAGAGTGCACTCATGCCAACTAAGCTAGTTACCCGTGTGTACCTTTGGGTAGTGGTAGGGCCTTTTTTGTTTGAGCGGTCGGGATTTACTTCGTGCACACCTTTGCGTAGTGGTTATAGGGGCTTCTTGGTCCAGGGCACACCTTTGGCGGCTATGGTTTTAACTCTTCCTAGAATTAGAGAACCATAAATTTTCACATAGCAGATATAAGAGGTTGATTATAGACCTGAATAATTTTGTGACAATGAAATGCTAATTTTAGCCACACGATTTAGGAAACTTATCCTCCATCAGTCTATTGTGACATACCTTTGGCTAGCAAAAATGACTTTTGCTTTTCTTGTCCTTTTTGTTTTCTGTCTTGTCCTCTTTTGCAAAAGTCAGAGTTGATTGTTGCTACAATTGAACTACATCAACACAAAAAACAAGTTAGAGAATGTGAATCTGGTGAATTTGTATTAGTAATTATGATATTGTGGACATGTGTTTTATGACTAACGAGGTTTTGTTCAACAGTTAGGACTGGCATGTGCACTGGAAACGCTTAATGGGCAAGCCTATGGAGCCAAGCAGTACTACAAACTCGGGACGCAAACATACACTGGCATTTTCTCTCTTGTTGTTGTTAGCATCCCGCTAGCAATCTTGTGGACATATATGGGAGAAGTGTTAGTCTTCATAGGCCAAGATCCTCAGATTTCACGAGAAGCGGGAAAGTTCTTAAAGTGGCTCGTTCCGGCACTATTTGCTTGTTCAACTCTGCAGCCTCTCGTACGATTCTTTCAGATGCAAAGCATGATCTTTCCCATGCTCCTAAGCTCGTGCATTACGATATGCTTCCATATACCTCTCTGTTGGGCGCTGGTTTTCAAATCTGGGTTAAGTAATATCGGGGCTGCAGTGGCTATTGCTGTGTCTATGTGGTTGAATGTGATTATCCTCGCTTTGTACATGAAGTTCTCCCCGGCTTGCGCCAGAACGCGCTCGCCATTGTCATGGGAAATTTTTCATGGAGTGAAAGAGTTCTTCAGATACGCTATACCATCTACTGTCATGATTTGGTAATGCATCCTCCTTCTTCGCTCTTGTAACATATGCTTTGATACCACTTGTTAGATCATCTAAAGTTATAGTCAGTAGTGAAGGCGCAACTTTATTTCCCAACGCCACAATTTCGAAAGGCAGGGTGTTGGACTCGGCCCTTCCGGCCTCCGCCCAACAACCCCCTAGCCACCTGATGCTGGACGTGGCCCTTCAGGCCTCCGCCCAACAATATGAGCAGTTTTATCACGCATAGGATAATGTTTGCCTAAAATTACTAATGACATTATTTTAGTTTTGAAAATTCCCATTGAACCATCACATTGTAGTTAGCTCAATATTTATTCAATATATGCACAAACAATACTGCCTAAAGAACTTTAGAAACTATAGTCGACTTATACACATGTTTTCTGAATTCTCTGCCTTTTTTGTAGTCTCGAGTGGTGGTCATTTGAGCTACTCGTGTTGCTGTCCGGTCTACTACCAAATCCTCAGCTAGAAACTTCAGTTCTCTCTGTATGGTATGTTCATCTTCGCCTCCTCGGCTTTTGAAAAGTAGATGAAAAAGCTATTTTATTTGCTAGAAATCAGGCATCACTAATTTCGTTGTGGCGTTTTTTGCACAGCCTGAACACTGTGGGCACACTTTATGCGATTCCATACGGGCTTGCTGGTGCTGTAAGGTATAACTACTATTATATTCATTCTATAATTAACCTCTTTGAATGGAGCCGGAACCATTCTTTTCTATCCAAACGTGGCACCAATGAATAGAACCCGTGTTTTATATGCAGCACGAGAGTTTCGAATGAGCTGGGAGCTGGAAACCCGGAGGGGGCTCGACTATCTGTTGTTTCTGTGATGTTCATTGCCGTGGCGGAGACAGTTGTAGTAACCGCAACCCTCTTTGCTTGCCGGCATGTTTTTGGCTACGTTTATAGCAACGAGAAGGAAGTGGTGGACTATGTTGCGGATATGACCCCTCTCCTTTGTCTATCGGTCATAACCGATAGCTTGCAAGGGACCCTTTCGGGTAAGAACTCAACTCAACTGAGAACATTTCTGCGTTCAGTTCTTGTTACATTTTGATCCCGAGAAAGGAATAAATACGAATTCGTGTATGTATTGATGTGATGATCTGTTTAGGTGTTGCAAGGGGATGTGGGTGGCAGCACATAGGAGCATATGTCAATCTTGCTTCATTTTATCTTTGTGGAATCCCCATTTCTGCCTCATTGGCTTTCTGGCTAAATTTGAGAGGAAAAGGTCTTTGGATTGGGATTGTAACTGGTGCCACCCTGCAGACAATTTTGCTATCCATAATAACAATTTGCACAAACTGGAACAAACAGGTACTATGACCACCTCCTACCACATTTGTTTGGCTCCACATATGCCCCGCCCCATTACCAGTGTTGTAAAAATCGGCCTAAGCGGCCACCGCCTAAGAGCCGATTAGGCACTGGGTGCCACTAGGTCAAGGGGATTTCAGCCCTAGGTGGCTTTTAGTCGGCAGGCTGACTAGACGCCCTCGGCACCCAACTCAGCTGAGTCGGCTCCCAACTTGGCTGAGTCGCCTCCGAGTGACCGATTAGCGCCTAGCACCTTCTGCATCATATGCCCCGCCCCATTACCAGTGTTGTAAAAATCGGCCTAAGCGGCCGCCTAAGAGCCGATTTAGCGCTAGGTGCCACTATGTCAAGGGGATTTCAGCCCTAGGTGGCTTTTAGTTGGCAGGCTGACTAGACGCCCTCGGTGCCCAACTCTGCTGAGTCGGCTCCCAACTTGGCTGAGTCGCCTCCGAGTGACCGACTAGCGCCTAGCGCCTTCTGCATCATTGCCCATTACCAATAAACGTTGTTATATTCCTAGCGCCTTCTGCATCATTTGCCCCGCCCCATTACCAGTGTTGTAAAAATCGGCCTATGCGACCGCCTAACAGCCGATTAAGCGCTAGGTGCCACTATGTCAAGGGGATTTCAGCCTTAGGTGGCTTATAGTCGGCAAGCTGACTAGACGCCCTCGGCGCCCAACTCTGCTGAGACGGCTCCCAACTTGACTGAGTTGACTCCGAGTGACCGACTAGCGCCTAGCGTCTTCTGCATCATTGCCCATTACCAACAACGTTGTTATATTCCGGTGTTTTAGATTATTACTCCTTATCTAATATTTTTCGAACCCATTTTCATATGACAGGCTGCCCGGGCAAGGGAGAGACTTGTTGAGTGAAAACTACCTTCTCTTGATGAGGCACTTGTATGAAAGAGGAACCCTTAGAAATGAGTCCTTTTTGGGGGCAGAAAGACAATTGTGACAGGATAAGATGAAGTAAAAGAGAGGTCCAAATTGCATACCCTTTTTTGGCTCTCAGCAAAATCATGTGATCAAATACTATGTAGAAGGCCAAGGCAAGGAGAAATTCTTAGTTATGAATCGACGACATTTTTGTATCGTATTGGACTATTGGTTTATGATGCATAAAGGTCTTTTAATTCTATATATTATGGAGTACTCTTTATTATTAAAACACTTGTTTGTAAAGTAGTCCATTCATCCCATTTTATGTATCCGGTTATGTTAATGAGACTTGACTGAAGTTATTTTTAGTTCAATTTTTCGTAATATTAAGTTTAATATTATTATATAAAATGTATATATTTTAAAGAGTAAAATTGTCATTTTTATTAAAGTTTTTCTTAATTAAATTTCTTGGGCAATGGATTACAAATGACAATTTTGCCCTTCGTGATAAATCCCTTGTTTAAATTTTGGTCAGTAGTGATAAAAATTAGATTGGAGGGGCCAAATATGATAAGAATTTAAAAGTCATGATATCAAATGTGAAAAAAATTAATAGTCAGAGACTAAAAGTGAAAAATAATCTCATAGTCATGGGATAAAAAATGAGAAAACCTGTCTTATAGTCATGGGATAAAAAATGAGAAAACCTCTAATAATATAATTAATAAGACCGTAGCTGACCGATCTATTTGTATATGAGAAGTTTAGTAGTACCTATCTATTTATACAATGAGAAGTTTAGTAGTACCTTTCATAACGTTTTGTACAACTTGAATATTTCATGAGTGAAGTAAGTGCTCGTAACAAATAAACAAATATGAGTTGACTTTCGTTTTTCTGACCTCACATATCAGCATTCTTGGCTTAGATTTTGAGTTTTGTGGGCCTAAAATTCTTGTGTGGAATCCACTATATACATCAATTGATAGACAATCATTTAACAAATCATACTTCATTTTTTTAGTACTACTAACTCTTATTATACTTCATTTTTTTTTTAATACTATTAACTCTGTTACAACTTACAATGTTGATAAATACAATAAGATTGTATTTACTATGAAATAAGATATATAAAAATTATGTCTATCGGGGCTAAAAGAGTAAAAGCCCATCCCACACTATGCCAGTAAACTCAATATCCAAACAAGCTCTTGTTATTCGGTAAAAAAATTCAACAGCTATGGACTCGGGTCCACCTTGCCAGGTAGATTCGGGTCAAAATACACAATTTATATACTAAATGTTCATAATTCAATTGTGAACATTCAGTATGTAAATTGTGAACGTTTAGTATATAAAATTGTGAACATTCAATATGTAAATTGTGAATATTTAGGATGTAAATTATGAACATTTAATATATAAAAATTGTGTACCTTTAGACTCGGGTCCAACTTGCAAGTTGATCCGGGTCCGCAGAATAATTTGCCCAAAAAATTGATTTGGGCCAAATGGGCCATTGTTCACCCCTAAATTTATAAATTTATTATCGGCCCATTTTCAGTTTTCCCCGACTCCTTTCTTGTGCACAAAGATTTCAACTTTATTTGGGGGAGAATCGATCGGTCTTCAAGACCTAGAGAAGAAGAAGAAGAGCAATCACAATTCACACAGAGAAAGATCAATGGAAGCACCGAAGACGATTCCACACGAAATCGGCGGAGTGAGAGCCGACGCCCTCCGCTTCGGGCTTCACGGTGTCAAGAGCGACATTGTTGGCTCTCATCCTCTCGAATCCGCCTATGAAGATGTACTCTCTTTTCATCTGAATTTCTCTTCTGTCAACTCTACTTCTCTCCGATTCATCGTGTTCGTGTGTATTTTGAGCAGACTAAGGTGCGGCAAGAGGAGATGAAGAGGAAGATCCTTGCCAACACTTACGGCTTGGCTTTACCTACGAAGATGGAGTTGGAGCGCCGAATTCTTTCAAGGTTTGCATTAGATTACTATAACTCTATGAGCTACCCGGCTTCCTGCTTTTGTTCTGTGGTTTGCGCTTTTTGAATCAGAGTTTCTTAGTGTTTGCGGCTAGGGCTTTCCGTTAATTGCAAATATTTGTTTAGTAAGTTTTAGATTCTGAACTTTTTTATTTTTCAATTTAGGTATAGTTTGTTCACATGTTAATTAGGTGCTGATTGGGGTATGTTTTGGTTATAGGCGTATGCTGGTACTTGGAAGCTTTGAGATCACTAATTTCTTTTGAAGAAAACTGGTTGTTTTTAACTCTATTGTTTCCTGGAAACTTGATGCCATTCAATTCAGGATGCATAAAGCACACTAACTGCTCAATTTCATTGATGGATACTCTTAGGATTTATAAGCTATGTCACCTATGTGGTTCACACATTTCTGTTAGGTAATAGTTCATAGTTGATTGTCATTATTTAGGAAATAGCACTTCTATGTAGAAACAGAATTGTGCATCAGATTAAATATTTCTTTTCATTCATGCACTGATGCACTAGTTTTTTGACTTGATACTCGTCTATTGAAAATAATCAGGCAGCACACGAAATAGTGTACAGTAACATAGCTCAATCATGATTATGGTTAGGCCTTGACACATTAAGCATTTGGACTTCTAAATGTATATATGGTTAGGCCTTGACACATTAAGCATTTGGACTTCTAAATGTATATAATGTCTATCCACCTTCATTACTAGTAGGCAACTGTGGATTTGAACTTTAATCTTAAGGCAGAACTATAAATTCATGATCCCTCTATAGGCTGTTGCTTGTCTACATAGTTGGGCTGTAAATTAGTCGTTTGCTTCTAGTTCAGCTCCATGCTTGTTCCGTTGGCCTCGGTGCTGTCAGTTTTATTTTAGCATTGTGTTGTTAATGGCTTCATCATGAACAGCTGGACAGGTATTTGGGAGTCTTTGTATACCTCTAACTGTGATTGGTGAAATTTCACAAGACTACCCCTGGAATGGTGTTTACTTGTCATACTATTTCTCCATGTTTGAAACATTATGTTAAGATGTCATCAGTATGATGCTCAGATTATATTTTCTTACCTCTTAGGAGGGTATAAAATTAATCCTATTTCCAACCTAAATGACTACTATTTCTTGATCTTGCCCTAAATGACTATGAGGTGTATTAAATGCCTCCTTTCAGCATATTTATGACCCTAAATGATAGCATTCGCTTTCCAAAAAAAAGAAGTAGTATTTAACGAGAAGGGTCTTGCAGAATTCAACACTGATTTTGAATGTTTGCAGGTTTCAGAGACCTCCTGGAGTAATCCCTTCTTCCATGTTGGGCTTGGAAGCCATGACAGGAGCTCTGGAGGACTTTGGCTTTGAGGACTACCTAAATGGTAACAAAAGAAATTTCATTTTATTTAATGAATACAATTTTTGAATCTAAGGCCTTGAGTTAATTTAGTTTCATGCTCCTGCAAATAACTAATAAAACATTGAGATGCATTTTTTTTTTCTTTCACCTAGAATCCTAGATGCATTTACTGGAAAAATATCTCATTTTGCATTTTTATTCTGAAGTGTTTAGCTTTTGTGAAGTTGAAGCTCTATTTAAAAATAAAAGCAATGCTTGATTCTGCATATGGTTTCTTGTGTCACAGGTGTGCGTGTAATGTAATACTGAATTTGATATATTGACTATGATTTGAATCTCCACCCCATGTAGTCCAAAATGTGATCTTATGCCGAGCTTCTTTTTTTTTTTTTAAATAACTTCCTCTGAATTTGGTTGTTCATCATAGCTGACTACTGCAACTATGGGGTTTTTCAATCAGTAGTACAAGGCCAAATGCATTGTAGGGCATGTACTTTAGGCATTTTCACGAGTTCTTTCCGCTAATATGTTTCTTGATGCTTTGTGCAGATCCAAAGGAATCTGAAACCTTACGCCCAGCTAGCATGCATCACGGCATGGAAGTGCGGCTTGGTCTTTCCAAGGGACCTGTATGCCCCAGTTTTATTTAAATTGTTTCGTTGTAGTTTGTTGACTTTTACTTATTATATATTGTGTTGTGCCGCTATTGGTGTACTTTTCTGTCTCTCTTTAATTGAAAGTTAAGTCTGGTAAACATTCCATTTTTAATTTCAAATCCTGAACAATTTACCTTTGATTATAAGATGGCTCCCCACTCTCCAGTATCCCTTGTATATCAGTTTATCATGATTATTAGCTCTGAGTCAAGTACTGTTAATGTTGTTTTTCTAATTCTCTGAATTAGATGGGTGACATGGATGATGGATTTCTAGTGTCCGAGCATTTTGGATTTTTAGTTGAATCACCCAAACACTTTTAAAGCTTTGACTAAAGTTGGCCAAATTCATTAAAAAAAATGGTGAATTTCCCATTTACTATTTACTAAACACAACATGTTTGATTCATGGAATATGCTTGCTGTGAATAGACCTATTAGTCACCAAAGTAGTGTATTTGTACTATCCTTATGGATGAGTTAGTAATATTGTTTGGAGAAGAGAGCATTTGTTAATTGTTAGGGGAGGACATGTATGGCATTTTCAGAAATTACAATTCATGCAGTAACACTTACATAAAACGACATCTGTCAAAATGAGGAATAAATATGCCACCTTACCTCCTTGGTGACTAAGTAGGGGGCTAGGGGCACTATTGTAATGTCATGTTAATCAAGAACAAAAATTACACATACCTTATTCTTAATTGTTATATTTATAATATATATTAAGAATTGACTTTTCAAAGATTTTATGAAAAATTACACTAACCTTATAATCAAGGATTAAAACGGTAATTTTTCTTAAAAATCTAAGTGTCCAACTGTTAGCTCAAGAATTGACCAACATGGTGGAGAATTTGGTCTCTGGTTTATTCATCGCTCTTGGCGTCTTCCCGGTGGTGTTTTTGTGGTTGGAAGTGCTTGTTCATCCGGCGAGGATCTTCTCTGCTCGTTTCACGCCAGCTGGAGGTCCAGTAACTTGTCCGGTTGGTCTCGGGAAGGAAACTCAATAATTGCTTTTTTCGGCGGTGGCCGTAATTGGTATTTGCAAGATTTTGGGTGATTCTGCATGGAAACTTTCCATTTCATTATTGGTCATGGTTTATTTGAATTTCCAATGTTACTTGTCTTTCATTCAGGCATATTTTAAATCTCTTGGTTTAAAATTGTTCTAGACTTTGTTTTTTAGATTTATTTTCTGGTGTAATCAAGGGTATGTCTCGGTGTTACGTGTACCGCTGACTTTTGATTTAATTTATATTTTCGATTTGAAAAATTGACCAACATGCTTTGTCGGCCCGGAACATGAGTGGCCATTAAAGTTGAGATTCAAACTTTTGGGAGAAAAAGAATTAACCAACTGATATGGTTGCTACAAATCTACAATAGTAGTGCGGGGGCGTAACTCAAGCAAGCACAATAAGTGACTACTAGTCATAGCGTCCAAGGAAACCCACCTCTGACGAGGCTAAGCACGCCCCAACAAGAGAGAAGGCTAGTGAGGGAAAAATTAGATCCCAAAGGTAAAGGATCGCGAGTTGCAAACGAGGCCAAGAGAAAAAAACTCGTCAGGGAAGAGCAAGAGTCTTCAGTACCTCTCTCTCGATACTCATCGTCTCCGATTACTCCAGCTGGTGGCTACGATTGGCGACAAATACTCCAGCTCGGCAGCTGGGCGAAGTGGGCGACTAACGACCGTACTACTGCTGCGAATCGGCAGGTGTTTGATGAAATTCATCACTGAAGAAACAAAAGAAGCATCAATTTTTATATCTTTACAAGAGTGATAAAGCCTTGAACTCAGAAATGCTATACACATATGATTCAACTCATATTCACCAGCTTTATGAGTTCTACTCTGAAATTAGATGATAATTACTGCTATACCATTAGAGTTTCTCTTAATCATACTTGAAATCCTGCCATGTCTGATATTGGACAGTGCAGAAGGCACAAACTATTCCATTGTGTCTTCATTCCCTAGACGTGGAAGATGGTGCCAGAAACTATTGCTTCACTTTTGCATCACTGCTCTAAGACTAAGGCACTCCGATGTGGCCTTTCTCTTCATTCTGCTGCTATTAAGACTGGCTTGCAGTGTGATGTTTTCACCTCCAATCATGTCCTCAACATGTATGCTAAGTGTGGCAATATCAAATTTGCCAGCCAAGTGTTCGATGAAATGTCTGAGAAAAATCTTGTGACGTGGTCAGCAATGATCTCTGGTTATGATCAAGCTGGGAAGCATATGATGGCTATCAACCTCTTTTCTCAGATGCATCTAGAGCCAAATGAATATATACTTGCTAGCAGTTTAAGTTCCTGTGCTAATCTCTTGGCGCTGAAAGATGGGCAACAGATCCATTGTAAGTCTATCAAATTAGGTTACTCTTCTGTCTCTTTTGTTTCCAACTCGCTAATGTCAATGTATATGAAATGTAGCAAATGTGATGATGCTTTATCAATTTTCACTAGTGCATCAGAACCTAGTGCTGTTTCTTTTAATGCAATAATTACTGGTTTGGTAGAAAATAATCACAAACAAAGAGCATTTGAGATGTTCAAACTTATGTGCCGACAAGGTTTGATTCCAGACCGGTTCACTTTTGTGGGATTATTAGGAACTTGCTGCACTGCAGAGGACTTGGGATTAGGGATGAGTTTGCATGGCCAGACAATCAAGCTACAACTTGACTCAACTGCTTTCATGGGAAACATATTAATTACAATGTACTCAAAGTTGAATTTGATTGACGAAGCAGAGAAGGTTTTTAGATTGATAAGTAAGAGAGATATTATTTCATGGAACACTCTGATTGCTGCCTGTTCTAATTGTGATGATCACCAAAAAGCCTTAAGCATTTTTAGAGATATGGTGAAACAATTTTTTGGCAAGATTGATGACTTCACCTATGCCAGTGTTCTTTCTGTATCTGCTGGTTTGGCTTCAATAAACCTAGGTGGCGAGCTACATGCTCATTTGATTAGAAGAAGGCCAAGTGTAGATGTAGCTGTTGGCAATGCCTTAGTTAACATGTATGCTAAATGTGGTTGTATGCAACGTGCTTATACTGTTTTTAAGCTAATGCATTGTCGTAATCTGGTTTCTTGGAATACCATCATCGCTGGATTTGCGAACCATGGTCATGGAAGAAAAGTAATAAAAATGTTTGAGGAGATGAAGAAACTTGGTCTGACGCCAGATTCTGTTACATATCTAGGACTTTTAACTGCTTGCAATCATGCGGGGCTTGTAGATGAGGGCCAATCTTTCTTCATTTCCATGAAAGAGATTCATGGGATCTCCCCTAATATTGAGCACTTCTCTTGCCTAATTGATCTTCTGGGACGAGCTGGGAGACTGAAAACTGCCGAAGAATATATGCAAGCGTATCCTTTTGGGAATGATCCAGTTGTTCTAGGCTGCTTACTTTCTGCATGTCGGCTTCATGGGGATGTTGCCATAGGGGAGCGGCTAGCTAAGAGGCTTCTCATGCTTGAGCCTGTTTCCACTTCACCGTATGTTTTACTGTCTAATTTATATGCATCAGATGGGATGTGGGGTTGTGTTGCTGAGGCAAGAAAATTGTTGAAGGGGAGTGGTCTGAAGAAGGAGGCTGGCCAGAGTCTGATTGAAGTCAAGGGATCTGTCGAAAAGTTTACTATAGGTGATTTTTCCCATTCAAGGATCAAGGAGATACTGCATGTACTCAGAAGTTTAAGCTCGATATGGGATGAAGAATATCAAAGCCATTGATTTGTCTGAAGGAGAGGTATTTTTTACCTTTTCTTTATTGCCTATTTAACCTTTAAAAAAAATTCCTATGATTACTTTAGTTTGAGATGAATGCCACATTATTCTTCTCACCTTGCTGGTTATTCTCCTTAAAACTGTTCTTTTAATCCTCCTTTACAAAATTTAACCTATTCATGGTGTAGCCTTTGGTAGTCAAATTCGGGTTAAAATTCCTGAACCGGGACGTGGCGGTTGACGGCAACGGTAGAGAGTCTGGAGACGTTGGCGGGGGCCTCAGGAAGAGTTATCTTTTCTGTCTAACTATCTAAAGAGTGGTACAATTCCAGATCTTTCCTAAGGATAGTTGGAATACATACTATCACATACTTCATACAATCACACAAGATTATGTAAGGTACATTGGTGGTGAAAGCCTGAAGATACAAAATGCTGTCAGTTGTTTGGTGGCAATTATGATTTCTGCTGTGGCATAAATCATCTCACTTAAGAGGTATATTTTCCGGATTTTAGCATTTAATCAGTTTTTAATTTTGATTAGCGCAGAAAATGACTTAATTTATGTATTGACATGGCATGGCCTGTTTGATTGGCACTTTGGCAGTTTTTTTCTTTCAAAAGGTTGAATCCTCAACCCCAAGGGTCCTCTACACCCTGGCCTGATAGAGCATTTGAGAGGATGTAAAGACAGTTTTCATTAATTGGGATGCCTGCCTGCCTTTGGTGTTCAGCGCACTATTTGTTCCTTGGATTCATACGTAACCAATCGTTATACCATGGACCGACCCCTGCCCCCTTGTAAGGCCAATCACTGACATAAAGTACAATTTTAAATACATTGAATGTTCATTTTTTGAAGGTTCATTATTTGTGTACTAAGGAAACTTTCAGTATATTAAAAATGAACATTTATTCATGGTCCACAATTATATGTGAAACAATATCAACTCTGTTCCACCTTGCTGAGCCATTGCCATTCTATTGGAGGTGGAGTGAAGTAAACTACTCGAGCAAACAAATGCTACATGTTTAGTCTTGACCATTAAGCCATCAATTGTTTTATCGTGTAGTAAATTTTGTCGTATTTTATACCTTTGAACTAGATTCCTTTGAACTAGATTTATAACATGGTAAAGCGAATTTAAGATCACATTAATTAAAATTAAGAACTATAAATTATATAATAGATTAATAGTAAACAATTGAAGGACTAAAATTGTGATTAGAAGAAAGAAGAGAGGATTTATGAAGAATGAAGAGATAATCCGAAAGTAAATAGTGGAGAGAGAAGCAATTGGGAGTTAGGGCAATAAATAATGTTTGGGTTTTGAGTAAAGGAAAATGACTGTGGGATAGAAATTGAGGAGAAAACGAGTCTGAGACTTCTCGTTTGTGGGGTCACAGGAGTCAATGCACCCTAGTGTGGGGCATTGACTCTTTGTGCTTCAGTAGGTTGAGATGTATAAATAAATACTACATTGTAATAGTCAAGATGTTTGACTTCTCCAAACTTATTTTTCTGCTTTACTCCATATCATATGAGCAGAAGGTGTTTGGCTTACTCCATATCGTTTAGTACAAAGTTAATAATGGTATAAAGAAAAAAGGTTGGAAATAGGGATGTGTTTGAAAAACTATTGGTATAAAAGCATATAATAAATTGAGAATTGACAAAGGGGTGGTGGCGCAGTTGGCTAGCGCGTAGGTCTCATAGCTTAGAGTAATCCTGAGGTCGAGAGTTCGAGCCTCTCTCACCCCATTATCTTTTCTCTACGGTTCAGTGTTGAATCCAAGCATGGTGGGTTTTGTTTAAAAAGTGATTGCACGACACGACCTTCTCTGCCCTAAACAAGAGCTCACGAACGCCGTCGTTTTTGTTTCCCCTCAGAAACCAGGCTCTTCTTCGCCACTCTCCAGTCTTCACGAGAGAGCGAGAGAGAGAGATGGGGAAAGCGGAGAGAGAGAAATTGAACGGACTTTTGAATGAGCATCTCAACACCATCCACGAAACTCTTCAGGTACTTAGTCAATCGATTAGTTGCTTTGAATTTTTTTCTCTTTCTCCTGGTTTTAGTTCGTCGCGAGTGAGAAAAATCTGTGTACGGTGATTGTGTTGCAGGTATTGGATCAAAACGCAGCTTCTTCTCTAGAAAGGATCAGCTGGAATGATGTTATTCAAATGGGCGAGCAGCTATCCAAGCAAGCCACCAACGGTACTGTCTTTGATGTCATAGCGATTTCAGTTTTCTAAGTTTCGTGCTTTGCTTTGAATATGTGGATACGAACTCCTAAGTTCATTATGCCTTCAAATGTTTAATGAATGAACTGAAATTTAGGCCTCATTTTTGGAATATTTCTTGTTTTGTGATATCCATATAGTTTTCAGGATTGTTCTAATTGTCATGCTAGTTGAGCTTATTGAGCATGTTAGGAAACAATTTTTACAAGCTTTACAAGGAATATGGTTTGACTTGATGTAAAGCTTTAGTACTGGAAACAATTTTTTATGCATGGAACTACCTGGTTTGGAGTAATTACAAGCTTGACAAAATAGGTCACATTCTTTGTTCTTTTGGGTAGGGGGTATATGGTGAGTGTCTTAAGCAGAGAATATTAGTTTGATTAGGGATTTGCGTTCTGCATTAAGGCTTAAATAGCAATTATTTGTTTTTATCATCCAGTTGGAATGCTTTGGACTGGAGAAACTCCTGAACTTAAAGTACTCGAGGAGAACATGTCTGCATATTTTAGTACACTACAGGGGCTACTTTTGCTCTCTCATGGTAGTACAGTCGGAGCTGGACCTACCCTTTCTGCTTGCATTCATGCATCCATAAAGCAAGTTATTGATAGCAGTTTCATCTTGATGAAAGATACAGTCGCCACATATGGTACTCTCTCTCTCTCTCTCTCTCTCTCTCTCTATCTCTCTCTCTCTCTCTCTCTCTCTCTCTCACACACACACACACACACACACACACACACACACAAAAGCATACAGACACTGTCAGGACATGCATATATGCTCTAACATAAACACACAAAACACAAATTTCAGAACTCTCAGCCTTTAAATTTATGCCTCTGTTATATTAGTTATCTTGCCATGGAAATTTGCATGTTCTGTACTATTATTGGGTTAGTCCTATTACATGGCCTATTGGTGTCTCCCTTGTGTTGATGTTTATTTCTTTGAAATGATAATGAGATTCCTTATTTTCATCCTTTGCAAATAGTGACTTAAGGTTTAAGAATAGCTTAATAGTATGGTTAAAACTGAATTACTTAGCCGGACAAGTAAAAGGTGAAAAGTCAATGACCTTTGCTAGGCTAAAACAGTTAGAAGACAATAGAGTAGTTATCTATAGATTTCATATAGAAGAATCTTTAAATCTAGATGCGGTAATATAGAATCTTCAAGTAAGAGGTTGATGTAACAATGGGTTGGGAAAAACTTTGATGTCTATAATGTTCTCAATTCTCATAATGGCATGGATGGTTGATGGTATGAACTTGGTAATAGAATCTTTAAGTAAGAGATTGATGTAAGAATGGGTTGGGAAAAACTTTGATGTCTATAATGTTCTCAATTCTCATAATGGCATGGATGATTGATGGTATGAACTTGCTATAGGATGCGAACACGAACACACACAAGCGCGCATATATATATATATATATATATATATATATATATATATATATATATATATATGATGTCTGTTCAATACATTATCTGACTATAGTCCAGGAGGGAGGTTCCTTGGGAACAAAGGGCCGCCCTTATAAAGATGCTACCAAGTCAAGAAACAAATAGCTCTATATGTTATGCATGCCAAAGTCTCTAACTATTTCTAGTATTCTGGGAGGGTCCATTAAATTTTTATCTTCTCATTCAAGATATTAGGTAAAATTGTATGTGATTATGGAGTAAGTTTCTTAAAACCAACATTCACCCAATGATGTGCAGGATCTCGCAATAAAACTCAAAAACTTTCAATTCCGCAGTTAGTTGGCACGGTCTGGGAAGCTTGTTCTGCTCTTAAGAAGACACCGGGCACAAATATCACAGCAATAGGTCGAGCGATGACACAGACTGCTGTTTCAATGAAGGATGTTCTTCGCGAAATAAAGGAACTCAAGCCAGCATCTTCTGAATCGGGGGATGAAGATTCTATAGAAGCGGAAAGCAAACCTGACGATAGTGATGATTTGTTTGACGGTGATCTAGGCAATGACCTGTCGCCCGAAGAAATGAAAATCGCTCAATTATCTACTAATGTGGTGTCTGAAACGCTCGTAGTTGTGAAGGAACTAATTCGCTCCATCACAGGATTACTCAAGCAGGAAAGCACCGAAAATTCCACTGCTTTTGTAGATTCTCTAGAGAGACTATTGAAGTTCTGTCAAGGAATTGGATTGCAGATCGATGAACTCGGGGCTTCTCTTTACCCCCCACAAGAAATTTCCTCAATAAGGAAGGCTATGGAAGTTATCTCGACCACCATAGATGAAATGACCTCGGAGTTGGAAAATCTCAAGGGCTCCACAGAAGGTTACCTTAAAGCGAGCACTGGTTTGAGAACTTCATTGAAACATCTTGGATCTGAATTAGGTTCTGCAGATTCAATCACACAGAATATGGAAAACCTTGCTGTGACTACAGAATAATTAGGACGAATGCACACCAGAGGTTTTGAGTGCAACATTAAGAATTTTGGTTCTCTTTTATAGCTTTGTGCATTGAGTTAAAAATTGGCAGCATCCCTATCAGCATATATATAGTTAGTCTGTTTGCAATTGATACAGTTGTGACAAATGTGATTTTGCAGTTAATGTTACAGCTTTGTAGTGATCATAGTATAAGTTCCATTCCTTGATCTTTAACATTTTCATAGTATAATTTGAGGCAAGCACAAATTATCGTAATATTGGATACTTGGATTGTAGAATTACATAAGGTATATTTGAATGTTTGATTGGTTAAATATTAAAAAAGAAATATATAGGCCATGTTTGGTAACATAGTTACCACTATTAGCTGTTTGATTTGGTTAAACAGCGCATGAGTGTTTGATTAATTAGCTTTTTGTAATAGTTTATTGTTCCAAAATGCTAAAATTCAAAAAGCTGTTCAAAACAGTTTTTTTGATAAAATTTTTGAGAACGTTATTTTGCATGTAATCAGCTAACAGTTAATTTAACAAACATCTTTCTACAATCAGTAGCTATTTACCAAACATTCCCATAATCAAATGACAAGAGTATTCATACTCTGGTTGATAAGATTTTAAGTTTGACTCCTTGTAAGATTGATTATTGACTGTTTAATTTGAGTCAATCAATTATAGGCAATTTAAATTAATTTACCTTTGTTGTTCTTTCTCGACTAAAAACAAGACTTCACCCAGAGTGCACCATCCACTCTGAACTTTTCTATAAATCTCTCATAAATCAAAAGAGTATCCATACTCAAAATAATAAAGGAACCAGGCAACAGAATAAACCTATCTCATGAGATGTTATTCCATTCCTGATCTAAATGCCACCTTTGAGAAAATAGATGATGAAAGCAATATTGCAGAGGCCTTGAAAACTCTTTATTTTACAGTGGTAACAAACTTTCACATTAAACAAGAAAGGAAAAACAAATATCATGACAAGAATAGAGTAAATGAAAGGCTATCTATACTATGCTCCAGTATACATTCTATGCTACATAAATCCACGGATCATATTTGAGGACCTGGGCATCTCTGAGCTGCTTGGAACAGATTTTTTGCTCCATCTATTTCCCAGAAAGCTTTACCACCCATGCTCCACCCAAGTAAAGCCCCAAAAGCGGGCCGGCAAGCAAAACCTGAGTGAGGGGGTCTGTCGATGGCGTAAGCACAGCAGCTGCAACCACGGCTCCTACCACCACATATCTCCAAATCGACAGCATTTGATCCCCAGATACTAGACCGGTTTGCCCCAGAAGCAGCTGCACAACCGGAACCTGCAAAGAAAACAAATCCACTCTCAATGTATATAACTTGACCTTTTATAAGTGGAAAAATATTGGTAATTTTGATCACTAATATAATCTAAGATTGAGCCAATGTCCCTCAATTGAGCTATAACCACACTAAAAGACTAAATCCAATTATATTGGACCCTCCCCTAAAACGAAAGCCATAGCTTTATACACCGATTCTTATACCATGGACCAAGTTCCATCTTGCATTGTGGAACCTGGTCCAAAAGTTACGTGTTTGCAGTCGATATATTCAATTACAGAGACAAGGGGTGTTTGGTAAATAGTTGTTAGCTGATTGGGTTAGTGGGTTTGACTAGTTGATAGCATTAGCTGATTGTATAAAAATGTTTGATAAATAACAAATAGCTAATTACATACAAAATGACTTTCTCAAAAAGCTGATCGAAAAAGCTTCTTTGAGCAGCTTAAAGCAGCTTTTTAAATTTTAGTGTTTTGGAGCAATAAGTTGTTACAAAAAGCTAATTAATCAAACACTCATATTGGTTGTTTAACCAAGTCAAACAGCTAATAGTTGTCAAATAAGTAAAATTTGGCTGATAGGCTAACTATTTTACCAAACAGGGCCATAATAGTTAACTGCAAGTACAAAATGTAAGATAGACCCTAGTCCATGGTATAATTTGCCTTTATAAACCCATATGTTCCTTTCTTATTTTTCAATGTGGGACTCTTAACAATCGCATTCATAATCAATGAAATAGATACATAATAAATACTCGGTAAAATAAATCCGCACACACTTCTAAAAGATTTTAGTTGGGGCAGATGACAAGTTTACATATCACGTGCACATAATGTAAACAAAGATTTACCTGGAAAGATAGTCCTGTGCTGAACATGAGCACGAGCACAAATTCAAAGTATTGATCAATGGACCACAATGATTCCACAGCCCCTTCCGCATAATTAACAAAGAAATTTAAAGCTGCTGGAGTGAGAACATAATATGAGAAGACAATTCCGGCATAGAAAAGTACGGAGGATCCTAGGACAATTGGTGCGAGGAATCTTCGTTCTGCCTTTGTTAAACCTGGAAGAACAAAGGCTATGATCTCATAGAGAATAACGGGGCTTCCTAGAAGGAGGCCACAATATCCCGACACCTGCACCAAACATGTAAATCATTGTATTACAATATGGAGAATATTTAAAGAATGGAAATAAAACACTAATACACAAAAAATATTAAAAAATGGAAGTGTATGAGTTGCTCCCATACACTATATATACAACAAGCACTATATATACATGCAACTCCTGTGGCTCTTAGTCCATGTCCTTAAAATAATGTCATTCATAATAGCTACTCAATATATTAATTTGGTAGTTGACCCTCGCTTTTCTTGTCTAAATTGGTCGGAGAGATTAGATGTAACTGAAAGGTAAAAGGACCTATATGACTATATGAGAATGCTAGGAGAAAAATAAAGCAGAAAAATGAAAGATTCTGGGGGTATTTGGTAAATAGCTGTTAGCTGATTGTGTTAGTGGGTTTGACTAGTTGATAGCATTAACTGATTGTAGAAAGATGTTTGGTAAATTAGCTGTTAGCTAATAGCTTATTACATACAAAATGACTTTCTCAAAAAGCTGCTTTGAGCAGCTTTTTGAATTTTAGTGTTTTGGAGCACTAAGCTGTTACAAAAAGCTAATTAATCAAACACTCGTATTGGTTGTTTAAAAGTCAAACAGCTAACAGTGGTCAAACAAGCCAAAATTGGCTGATAGGCTAACTATTTTACCAAACAGGGCCTTTATAGAGTGCTGGGAGAAAAAAACGAAGAAGACAACCTATCATACTAAACGGTTGACTTGAAAAGCAAGCAGAAACTACATAAACCGCATTCTAACCTTTAGTGTTGTGAAGAAAAATTCACCGGGACCTAGTTGTAAAAACCGAACACCCTGTGCACTAACGGGAGCTTCGAGAAACAATATAAGTTCCTTTGAGATAGCAAAACATCCCGCCATAGCACCACCAACAGCCAAGACTGAAACAATGAGTCTTTCCCGCAACTCCTCTAAATGGTCAAAAATACTCATTTCTTTATCATCTGGGAGAAGCTCTTTACTGGGATAAAGCAAATTATAAATAGCACTCCCTTCCAGATCTGGTTCATCATTCCGAAATATATTTTCTTCGGGGGCATCTGCATCGCAAATAAATGCAGGGTTAGAATCTGGAGGGAAAGAATCAATCCGTGTCAAATGATACATTGACTTCTGTAATCACAAAATTACTAATAAACAAGAGTATGTTTAGGACCTTGAGGGTAAATTTCTAATCCAAAACACATAAACAAGCAGTGATTTTAGGAGCATACTTATGCTCAACACAACCTGGGATTTTAGAAGTTTATTCAAATTTCTGGGCTTTAACACAACCTGTCGGTCAAATGCAGGTTCATACTTATGCAAACCAATTTGGATTGATTTCTCCCCAACACCCTTATCTTTTCATGGGTGTATGAATGGAAAAAGATGCTCAACACCATAATCAACTCTGTGTAAAATATCAAATCTTTAAGGAGTACCCAAACAAGCTAACATTTAGCTCCTCTGCCTTAGGAACTATCCTAGTATCCTAGATTACCAAGTTACAAACACAGCAAGCAGAACAATCCCAAGAATCAGAAAGCAAACAATCTTGCCCAATCTTTTAACTTGGATTAAACAAATTGAAAATTTGCCACAAAATCAGTAGAATTGAAACTCTGTCAGTGAGAGCTACACAGTATTAAGTGCACAAATAGGGGCAAAACAAGGATAATACTCAACACAAGATCAAACCAACACAGTGAACTTACCAAACCCAAAATTACCATTACCAATATATAAAACAAGAACAAGAAACACCCATATAAAAATTCCACAAATACCCATCCCATTAATCCACTCACCAAGCCTATCTTCAACAGCAGATTGTTGTTTCTCCGTGGCATCTTCAACAGCAGAGCAAACTAGGCTGCTGAATCTCCTTCTGCTTGGGAAAGCCAACCTGGGTTTTCTTTGGAACAGCTTCAAGCTAGCTCTTTGATTCGATAATTTTGAATTTAGGCATTTGAAACAGCGAGGGTTGTTGAGATTGAGATTGGGGATTATAGCGCTCGAGCTTCCCATCTCTCTGGGTATGCAAGAAAATGGGCAAAAACTCTACTGATGACTGGTCCTCCTGCGGCTTCGAGAAATGATATTTTCTGATACCAGCGTATTTTAGTGGACCTCGTTCGTATTTTCTAAAGTAAGCATCAGAATTAGAAATAAAAATAAAATGGCTAAAACATTTAAGGCACATGGCGACGGCGAATATATTATGCATTTATCATTTATGCATGTCCAATAAATTCACTACTTCAGACTTTTTTTTTTTTTTTTTTTTTTTTTTTTTGTCAATTGACAGATTTTTTTAAGCCAGAGTATATCAAATCTAACACATTAATTTTTAAATAAATATTCAAAATGGTCCATCGACTAAATCATAATTCACAAATTAAATTTTAACTATTGAATTTAATTTAATAAAATTCTCAACTATTCAATTCTTATTTTATTTGGTCATTCATCTAAAGCCCATCAATTTTGAGGTCATAAACATAATTTTAAATTCTACATACTGCATTTATCTATGGGATATCTATTTCTATGAGAATTCCCTCACTATATCGATCTCGGCCTCATTAGGGAGCCTGGAAAATCTCCATAACATTATTCTATGATATAACAATTTGATTTGTATTATCTCTTTTGAGCTCGACAACGGCAAGGAACTACGTGTCGTTAACATTTCGATGAATTCACTGGTTGCTTTCTCCTTCGCTGGAGAAACAAGCGATTTGGTCACCGATTTCTCCAGCGAAGGAGAAGGCAACCAATGGCCTTTTCCTTCGCTGGAGAAATCAGTGATCGGTGTCGCCGAAGACTAAATTGTTTTAAAAAAAAAATCGTAAGTGGGACTTGCATTTGTGGTCTGACATCAAAGGCATGTCCCAAACGTCATTTTCATATTTTTGTCCACAAAAATGGCCAGTCACATTTTGAGAAATACATATTTCTTCTTTTTTATTTCAGTGATTTTCCCTGAAGTCATAGTTGTAAGACCCAACATTGATGAGCTAATGAAAATACTATTATAATTAAGGAAATGTTGTAAAATTATATTTAAAATAGACAAATTTTTATTTAGACGGACATTTGATTATGTATACTGAGTCGTTGGAAATTCAATATTTTGGGAGAATATCGGACTTTGCGAGGGTGTCATTTGCAAAAAGGATTAATGGCCAAACAATGATATTTGGATTAATGGCCAAACAATGATATTTAAACCAAAAAAAGTAAAATATCACAAGCCTCAATCTTCCCTCCAAAAATTTCCCACCATCCGAGTCTTTCTTGCGCACTTCATAGTCGTCCGCAGCCACTCCCAACGCCGCCATTGACGAAGCTTTAAACTCCATCGCTGAAAAATCCGGCTGCACGGGAACCGCCTAGCGCTGACGTTGCTGCCTCGCCGATCCGGCTGCAAAATCCGGTATTGTTTGGTGATCTTTCTCGATTAATCGTGTACTACTACTAACTGTAATAACCTAATTCAAAATCGTTCCGTCAGTGAGTATATTTCAGATTAGTGCAATTTGATTCGCCGTCAGGAGTTTCTCCGATCGAAGGAAATAAATTCTCAGTTTCAGTGCCACATTTCCTGTTACTTCGCCGCAGTGCGAACTCCGTAAAATGGGCCGAGACAACCCGGCTGAGCAAGCGGTAGTCCTGCTCCGAACCCGTATATGCAATCCGAATTTCATCTTCACTCTTTTTTCCGACTCCCCTGACAGCAATTACAGGTGCTCCAGATATCCCATCTTTCACTTGCCAAAGGGGAAAAAATTCATTTTGAACAAATCAGATTTTTTTACCTTTAACACCAATTTATTTTTCAGCAAATTGAAGTATATAGTATCTAGCTCTGTCACCGAAGCTTGTAACAATTCTGTTTTGCTTCTTGGTCCGCGTGGTTGCGGAAAAAATGCGGTAAGGCCTTAGTTACTGACCCCGGAAAAAACTTTGAGTTATTATTAACTGCAGTGTCTATTTATCCAATCTATTTACCTTATTTTATTTATTTTTTTGTCTAAAGGTTTTGGAGCTTGTTCTCGAGGCTTTACTTAAGGAGTTTCCAGATATGATCTCCGTGGTACTGATTTTGTATCATTGGCTATTCTGATTTCAAATAAGTTAATGTCTGGGTGGTTTAATAGTCATTTGCTATTATTAAAATGAATATCTGAAAGAAAATGCCAAAAGTGAATTCTTTTGCATATTGAAAGGACAGTTGCTTTTCTAAATGTGTGAAATATTTCCAATGATAATTAAAGTTGCCGTGGTTTCAGATTAAGCTCAATGGGCTGTTGCACAGTGATGACAATTGTGCCTTAAAGGTCTGGCATCCCATTCCCTTTCTTATTTTGTTTTTGTTTTCTTTTATTTATTAGTTTTTACTTATGAGTTTTGTTTTGCATGTCAAAGGTTCTGATGTGAGCAAATTTATTTTGGATTATAAATTGTAAGTACTTTAGGTAGGACTTGACAGCTTCAACTGCATGGAAGTGAATTCTATTTTTGAATGACTAGATTGAAAGGCATATGAGTAGTCCATATTGGTTAGTCCAGAGTGGGTTTATCTTTTAGTAGTAGCTGACTTGCAAACCTCAGTTTGTAATGGTACTGCTATTTAATTCACCAAAACCTTTGTGTAATCTTACTTTCAACCTTGAAATAATAGGTTCAAAAAAATGGTTACTTGAATTGGCTATTGAGTCAAATTGACAAAAATTAAAACTGTAGGTAGAAAAAATCAATCATTTCTTTATCCAGTTCCAACAAAACCAGACATCCTTGATAGAGTTACTACAGATAGTTTGCCTCTGAAGGTGTGTAGATACAAAATCTGAATATGTAAATGTAGCTTAGCAAACTGGTGATCTGGTGGCATTTCTTTCTAGAAAATTAAGACACGAAGATATGGTCTGGTGAAGATAAAGTAAGAACCAAAATTATATGAAAGGTTGCCAAGCATTTAAGGTTGCTATGTCTTTGTGCTTGTATGAGATAAATGTAGGCCAGTTTTTATAAGTATGTTAAGAATTACTTTAATGACAGGAAATATGTGTTTAAATACCAAAATATGTTAAGAATCACTTAATGACAGGACTTATGTGTTTAAATACCAAAATGGTATTTGAATTGTCAACTTTACTTTCATCCATCATATTGCATTTCTCTTCACCACTCTCCTCTAATTCTTACTATACTGGTCGACATTTTGACTGCTCTATTTCCAATTTATTCTGGATATGCATTTTTCTTAACCTTTTTTTGAAAATGGAAGGAAACAAATGAAATAAGCATTGTAATCTCTTTCTTCTTTTAACCCCAATGTATCTCCTAGCTCTCTTTCTTCCTTCATTTTATCAAGGGAAAAAATTTATATGTAGTCAATATCATTTTGTATTTAGGGAGCTTTTAACACTCTGTACAGCATAATTTTGTGAAGATATTTCAAGGTTATTTCTGGAAATTCATGCAAGCAAGGACCATTGGATGAATCCAAAATTGAGAGAAAACTAGCTTAGAATTTCCTTAAATTCCCCAAGGGGTATTGTTGTACAGCATGCTAGAAGTTTCAATTGAACTTTCCATTTTGTCTCAGCAAAGATTGAAACTGATCTTTACCTCATTTTTATTTGAACTCCTGACTTCTCGTGGTGCTTGTTTATAACTTCATGAAGCATGAAGGTAGACGCCTAGTGCACTAGGCTCTTGCCTTCTTGGATGCAGGACTTATTTTGACTAAAAGGCGTGCGAGGCATAACTTGAATGATTTCTTTGTACTAGTGGTTAAGTAGATGTAGCATGCTAGAATTTCTAACTTTAAGTAGTTCTTCTTGTTGAGCCAAGTTGTAGTAATGCAGCTTTGCGTATTCTCTCCTAAATGACCAAAGTACTACATCTCTCTCCTTGGCTTGATATAATCATTTCATCATACAGGAGATCACGAGGCAATTATGTTCGGAGCATCAGCTGGTTTTCTCAAAAATGGTAATGGATACCTTCTATTGTTTTTGTTTTTCTCCTCCTCCTCCTTCTTCTAATCCTCTCACTCAATACATCAGTAATGAAAAACAAAAAAATGTTACAGGCATCATTTGATGATAACTCTCAATTCTTGATAGCTATGCTAAGGTATGTCTTTGCATGTGTAATTAACAATCTTTTTCTCTTGTCATGAAAGAGAGCGGGATCCTTTTAATCTGTGAATGTTTTTAGATAAGAATATCTCTAGTTTTTAACTTCCCCCCCTGTTGCATGTACTTATGTGATGCTTTTTATAGGGAGTGTGGATTAGCTCATAAAACAGTTATCTTTGTACTGGATGAGTTTGATCTTTTTACACAGGTAAGTTCACAAGCAGAAAAATGGCAGATAAAAGCATTCTGTATTGAAGTTAAAATTTTCCATACCAGATGCTTATTTGGCTTTCCTTCTTTTCAGGGTAAACAACGGTTGCTCTATAGTCTGCTAGATGCAATGCAATCTGTGACATCACAAGCTGTGGTTATTGGTGTCAGTTGCCGGTTGGTATGTTACCTTTCGGTTTCTGCTTTTTTAAAAAAAATTATATATGTAATGTTTGCTCTGTTTTGATTATTCACTTGTAGAAGCAATTTCTTATGTACAGAATCTTGTCACTGTCTTTAAGAGATTGTGACATGAGCAATCTTGATTGCTCATGCTCATTTTTAAAGTTTATTGTTGCTTATGAAAATAAATTAAGATATTGTAGAAGTGTTTGCATGTGCTCATGAGCAACACCTTTAGTAATTTCTACATTATGGAATACTATTTGTAGACTGCTGAAATCACCATTCAATAGAATTTTTTTTTTAAAAAAATTAAATTAATCTTTAAATATCCATATATTTGATACATGCTTTGGGCTGTGCAAAACATATGGTGTGTTCGGTATAAGGAATTGAAAATAAAATAGAACCGTGAGCCTGTATGCATATAAAACTTTAGTAATCCTTGTTTAAAATTTAATTTAAAATAATAGAAACACACACAAAAAAAATTGATTATCTATGTTTGAAAACCTGCAAAGTAGGATATCATTTTTTTAAAGAATAAAACAATAGTAATTCAAATATGATGTCCATTTTGTTTAAAAAATACTTCAGACATGTAGAGGTTAGCAGTTCAAGAGGCTCTATTATATGTTATTGTCAAATGTCTAAATAATATAATCAATGTGAGACTTAAAGATGATTGGTTTAGCCGTTTAGGTGTGAGAAGTAAGGCTAATAAATGACATGAGAGTTTTTGCAGAACTGTTTAGGTCAGTGTGGACAAGGCTTAGTTGATGGAATTAAAAATTGTTAGGCACCTGGTCTTCCTTTGATGTATTATATTGATGCTGAAATAATTTCTATGCACCTTATAGGATGCTGATCAACTTTTAGAGAAAAGAGTAAGGTCTCGTTTCTCACATAGGAAGCTGATATTTCTACCTCCATCAAAGGAAGATTTGGAACGGTAACTCTTCACTTCATAGCTTAGTTTATAAGACTTCTTGCTCAATAAGCTGTTGTTTTGACATTTGTAATTTGGTTGATCAGAATTCTCAAGCACATTTTGCTGTTGCCAAAGGACTTCGGCCTTCCTACTAAATATGTAGATGCTTTCAATACCAAGCTTCTTGTATCCTCTCTCTTCATTTTTGTTAGTTATATTTAGAAAATGTGTGCGTTTTTACCATGTACACATTTTCATTAGTTGATCATCTTTATCTTTGGAAGATAAATAGAACTTCAGGTTTTTCGTTTCATTTTGGATGGTCATCATGTGATTGTCCGTCCATCCACTGGAAGATTGAGTGAAGGCCTAATATCCTGCTTTAATGCCCGTCTGTTAGGGGAGAAATTGTTTAAAACTCATATTTCATCTTCTGATACCTTACAATTCATTCCTTGATTGTTCAGACTCTACTATCTTGTTCTCATTTGGTTTCAAATTAAACTTTCATAGGATATAAAATGAAATCAATTACATTTTTGTTTTCTTCCAGTTCTGTAACATGTTACATAATCCTTGATATTATCCAGAGTATTTTATCAGATGACAAATTCAAAGACATCGTTGAGTCATTGTGTACCTATGATTCAACTTTCAACCATCTTTTAAGATTCCTGTAAGTTGACATCTGTTTTTGAAGAGCAAAATTTGTTGATAGATGCTTTTTCTTATTTAATTGAAAATCCTCACACTTTTCTTGACATTAGGTTCTCTGCTGTGTGTCAAATGGATATGAAATCTGGTTTCCTATCACTTGATAACTTTAGAACTGCACTCTCAAATACTCAAAGGCAACCCAAGTTGGAATGTCTGAAAGGTAAGCGATATTTTACCATTCACTGTTTCCTTGCTCCAACTGTTTTCATTTGATAAAAAAATATTTTGTTTTACATTCTTTTACCACCTAAATGTTAATTCTATAGAATATAATGGATCATATTTTACTCTCCCTCCTATTTTATCTCCCATTTTCTTTCCTCCCACTTTACACATCCAAACACAGCATAAATGTTTTGAGGTAAAGCAGTGCAAATTTAACTTGCAATACAGATTGCTCTATTTTGGAGCTATATATTCTTGTTTGCCTGAGAAGGTTGGAAGCCAACGAGCAAGAAACATGCAACTTCAACTCTATAATGAAAGGTTTGCCACAGTGAAAATTCCATCCGTATAGTTATATACCGGGTTCCCTGTTTTTCTTCTGCTTATCAAGCCGTCATGTCTTGCAGAGTACAAAATTGTTCACGATTCTTTCAAAACAAGTGATTATTATGCAAGGGATGTTTGCCTCCGGGTATGCTCTACATCCTTGAGTGTGCTAAAACTTAAAAATTGAAATATTGGTATAATGGTATGTACTAATAGATTAATAGTCTAATACCCATTTTGTTTTCTGTATAAAGGCATTTGAGCACCTTTTGCAGCGTGAGCTAATCTCCTTCGTGGAGAATAGAGGCCACAACCAGTCTATTGAATTCAGGCCAGTACAGCTTCTAATATCACTGCATGAACTTCAACAAGGACTGAAATCTTGGGGCTGTTGTCCGGTATGCACATTGAGCAAGAATTATATTTTTTGTTTAAAATTTGTCCATGCTTTATTTTCATTTTTGGAGGGTTTGGTAAATAGATGTTAGCTGATTATGGGTTAGTGGGATTGATTAGTTGATAGCATTAGTTGATTATAGAAAAGTGTTTGGTAAATTAGCTGTTAGCTGATTACATGCAAAATGACTTTCTCAAAAGAGCAGCTTTTTTAATTTTAGCATTTTGGAGCAATAAGTTACAAAAAGTTAACTAATCAAATACTCAATATTGATTGTTTAACCAAGTCAAACAACTAATAGTGGTCAAATAAGTCAAAATTGGTTGATAAACTAACTATGTTACCAAATGTGGCCTTTGTTTTCTAGATTATAATAGCATTTTCATTTTGTTTTCCTGATTATAAATTATAATAGCAAACTCAATAGGTTATTGGTTCAGATATTTTTAATTATGTTATATTTAGATATAAATTTGGTTCATATATTTTTAATTATGTTATATTCAGATATAAATTCGGTTCAGATATTGAATATTTCATGAAAAGTGTGGAATTTGAAACTTAATAGATGAAATGTTTTCCTCTTTTATTTGGTGTGATGAAGCCCAGGTTCTGGGCTGGGTGTCTTATGCCTTGTTTACCTCTTGTTGCAGGTTATTCTCCATAAATTAATCTAATCACAACCTTGTCATCAGCATTTTTGGCGCACCATTCCAAACACTCTCTTAAGATGATCAGAAGTCTTGTATCTCATTTCTCAAGCACCATCCTTCTGCATTCTCCTCGGTTTAGCAATATATGTGTATGCATTTTCCATGAATTGACAAAATTAGTGGGTTTTCGTGGCTGGCCAATTGTTCTTTGACACGTAAACAGAAAAATTTGCATGTTTATTATTATTATTATTATTATTATTATTATTATTATACAACAAATAGAAGCAAAAAATATTAGAATTTACTAGGGCATCTTCAATGGAGGAGATTAAATAGGAAGAGAGGGAGATAAACAATTGGAAGGGAGGGAAGTATACTCTATGGAGATAACTTTGTCTTCGCAGAGTATGTTCTGCTGCACGTTAGCATGGTGCTCAAGCGTCACAATTCACTTGTAGGGGTGGGGGACAGCCCACCGTTGCTATTTGTAGCCTCATGGCTGTTGACCTGTTGTTTGTTACAATTTATTATTATTATATTTTTATAAAATTACCGAGTATATTTTTAAAATTTTGTTTTCATATTTTGGTTTTAATTTATTTTTAAATTTTTTAATTGTATTAATTGTTGTTATATTTATTATTTAAAATTTTGTATGTAATTAAATGTTAATTTGTTTCGTAAGCAATTTCAAATATGAATTTTAATTTATAAAATTATATTTTATAATTCAAGAATTTTTTTATTTTGTCATTTATAATATATATAATGTGTAAGAATGAGAGAGTAAAACACCCAGAAAAGGGTTAGATAGAAAATAGGATGATAGATTATAATGTGATGTCGAAGCGTATGATAAGATATGTAATCAGAAAAACGCATTGGGGTGAGAGAGGCTCGAACTCTCGACCTCAGGATAACTCTAAGCTATGAGACCTACGCGCTAGCCAACTGCGCCACCACCCCTTCGTGTGCATTTTTATTTGTAAAGCTTAATATACAAAACTTCTCTTACCCATCCTTATTTCCGATCTTGGGAAAAAATGTATGGGGTGAGAGAGGCTCGAACTCTCGACCTCAGGATCACTGTAAGCTATGAGACCTACGCGCTAGCCAACTGCGCCACCACCCCTTTGTGAAAATCTGATGCATTGTACTTGTATAATATAACCCATCTCTATTTCCAAGCCTTTTTCTTTATACTATTATTAACTTGTAGTAAATGATATGGAGTGAAGTAGGAAAATAACAACAATAAAAATACGGAAAATGCTTTATTTTCATAATGAATTTCCCCTCTACTCTTTCTCTTTTTGGGTGTTCATGAATTAGCCGATCTCATAACTAATTAAAATTAAAATTTAGTTACTAATTAGATAATGCCATATCGTGAGGGAAAGATTAGATAGAAGATATATGACGATTGTGTAGTATTATTCTAACAATAATCACATGTGCCACATTTAAATGGTCATTTAGGAGCAATTTATGTGCATGCAGTGAACACATTATGTGTTTGCACATAATCTGTAGACACATAACATGTTAACTGCATATACATAACCTGACTGTCATTTTGGATTAGGGTTCACAATGTAAGATGGACCCTGATCCATGATATAACAATTGACTCAGTACAACCGTACAATCATACATGTTTTCTCGATTATACTTGGTGCTGATTGACACCTTAAAATTTCCCATTTCTACGAAACTTCTACAATATTTTACAAAATTAACAATAACCTTAAATTATTGCTTCAATTGTTGTGAAATCTCAACATGTATTCCTTTCTTTGCAAGTTTGCATATCAGGTTTCATGGACCTTTTCAAATTGGAGTGAAGAAGCCTAGTTGGTAGCTACAAAATGTATATCAACTATGAAACTCATTTGCACTGTACAAATCGATGCCAAAACCAAAATTTTGGGATTTAAGAAGTTTATAGACTAAAGTTAAACCTAGCTGCCTTTTTGCTTGAAAAATGTCAATTACTAATATGTGCCAATAAGTAAAGGACAACAGTTTCAGGACCCATCCAGGGTATGAAGAAAGGAACTTCCATCAATGAAAAACCTTTTTTTTTTTTTTTTTTTTAATGTTAAAAATTAAAAATTATTATATTTAGAATAATTAAACGCCCTCCCAGTCGAGCTCGTTGCACATGATTTTCCTAATGTAATTTACCTCTCGTGTGGTTTGCGAGCTATTACATGAGAGTATGAGTTGGATAATGGTTGTGAATTTCTCTGGACACAAAAAAATAATCAAAGAAAATTTGAGTAATGAGAGAAATTTTTTAAGGAATAATGCTCAAATAGACCACTAAACTACACGCGATTATGTAAACAATTCAAAATTATACAATTAAATCAAAATTGACTTGTTTAACTGATTATTGTTGATGTGTCAGACTAGTTAATTTTTCAGTCTGTAATGTCAAATAACGAGCTTTAGTGAGTCCCGACGACCCTTTAATAGGTGTATCTTTGATGGTACACAATCAAATCTACTTCCAGTATCTTATATATACCAAATCCCTTTGCTGTTAAGTCACTCAAGCAGTTGCAGTACGAAATGGGTCACGGTTTCTGTGCTTCTATAACTACTCCTAACGGAATAGGGTGTGCTGGGCAGTTGCCAAAGAACAAGGTAACTACCTTTGACCATCTAACTCCTTTTATATACACCAAATGCATGTATTATATTGCACATTTAGAATTTACTATATTGTTCTTGGGTTTGACCTAGGTTAAACCGGGGATGAGAATTGGCAGAGACAATAAAGTCATAGATGATGAAATCGGGTCAAATTGATTGTTATCGACTAATTGTGGGATCAAAAGTGAAGGATGAAAATGAGCGTATTAATACCCAAAACAATTTGACGATATGGCCTAATTCATTATCAATTCATTTAAAATGGTCACTTGACTATGCAAAATTGATCTAGGGGGTACATGTTTGGCAAATACAGAGTAACTGTTAGCTGATTGGGTTATTGTCTTTGACTAGTTGATAATATTAGCTCATTGTAGAAAGATGTTTGGTAAATTAGTTGTTAGCTAATATATAGCTGATTACATGTAAAATGACTTTCCCAAAAGGCTGATCAAAAAAGTTGTTTTGAACAACTTTTTAAATTTTAACATCTTGAAACAATAAGCTGTTACAAAAAGCTAATTAATTAATCAAATACTTATATTCGTTGTTTAACCAAGTCAAACAGCTAATAATTGTCAAATAAACAAAATTAGCTGATAAGCTAATTATGTTACCAAACATGATCTTAGTTTAGTCCCTTACTATTCTAAACTGAGGACTAAATTAAATTATGACATAGTCAAAGGAACCTTTATGGAGACTCTCAAAATGGACAAAGATAGAAATATTGAGGATGATATATGGTCAAACTAATAATTATAGGTTAAATGCAAAAATGATATTGAAGTTGTAGGATTAAAAGTAGAATTAACTTAAAAAAAAAAAATCATGATTGTGATTTGTGAGTATTAAAAAAGATAAAAATAAAAAGGAAAACATTGCTTAATGATACCATGGCCGAACCTTATTTGACAAGCTCAATATGCTATCTATTGGCATCTCATAATATAATATATTAGGTTTGTTTGGTAAATAGAGGTTTAACAGAATAAAAATATTAAAAGTAAAAAAATTACCGGGGTTGACCACTTTAGCAAACATTTATTAATTAAAAATTCTCTCCAAAATTAACGGGGTTGTCCGCACGGGCTTAACTCATTGATTCAGTAGGCAGTATTTGGAAGAAGAGACTAATGTTCAAACATCGGCAGCGGCAGTATGGGTTTATGTTCAAAGTGAGCAGATCCCTTGTGTGGACCGACATTTGACGGCTCTGTCTGCTGAGCCATCATGTCACCGTAAATTACATCCTCTCAAATGCTCTATTAGTCGGGATGTGGGGTCCTTAAAGTTGGGAATTGAACATTTTGAGAGAAGAAAAAAATCAGTTTAAAAAAAAAACAAAAAAACAAAAAAACTATACACACATCTCACAAATGATAAACATTTAATGCAATTAACTGATCAAAATTGCTAACATAATTTACTATTTGTTAATCAATTTATTATTCACTAATTGTTAATTGAGAAACAAGTCATTAACTAATCACTTGGTGTGTGTATATACACACAGAGATGAATTTGACTTTTTTTAAAAAAAAATTTTTATTTACAGTTTTGAGAGCCACAGTATAGACTATGTTTTTTTTTTTTTCCTTTTCTTTTAGTGTGGGGGGAGGGGGTGTTACGACTGAAATTCGCGGTCACTTGAGGGTGTATATTAGATAAACTTTACTCTTGTAATAACTTACAAATCACACAAGAAAGGTAAGCTGCACTAGAAAGACTATGTGTAACAAGTTCGATTGAGAGAGTATTGGTAAGAATCGAACTCATGATGAGCTTTTAATACAAGAATCATATTCCAGGCCAATTGTCTCACCCAATAGAGGTACCTACAATTCAGCAAAGAGATTAGTCACTGTATTCGACAGTGAAAATCATGGGCTACACACATTTTTTTTTAGATTGGGCATGGATGCATCATATCTATTTGACTATTTCATCCTATCAAATATACAATATAATAATACTACTACAAAAGTTTTACAATTATTATTGTGGTATTGTTATATTTAATTTGGTCTTATTATTTGTCCATGTTGAACTATTATTGTATATATATTCTTATTATTTTTAAATTATAGCATTACGTTATAAGTAACGTGTTATAAATATTTTGAGTAATAGCGAATAAAAATTTAAAATTAATTGTCAAAAAATTTCAACCAATACAAGACTATTCATAAATGAACTGTTAATTTCATTGTAGTAATGCATCATGTTAAAGAGTTTTAATTAAACACTTTTTCTTTTTATAGTATGAGTCAAATTTTTGGAAGCGTAATTCAAATTAAATTTGAATTTTCGTAATGATGGTATATATATAAAAAAAAAAATTCACAAAAACTCCATTTTAGCATTGGCAGCAGATCAGACAAATGTCTTTGGGGATTTTAAGAAGGTGATGGTGATGGTTGTTCTTGGTTTTGCAGATTGGAAAAAGAGCTTTTGGCTCTTGTGACCATCAGGAATTAAAAAATAAAAAATAAAAAATAAAAAATAAAAAATGAGAAAACCTCCCTCGTTCACTAATTACTTAAAAATTGTATGAATTTAGAATAATATATTTATTTTCATATAGTCTTTTTTTTTTTTAAATAATGACATATTAAATATGGTTTTATCCCATGACATCATAATAAAATTAATGTATTATGTCTTGTTGTGCACATAAATTTTATACAACTTCTTACAACGAGTTCGACCAAGAAGGTGTCGACAAGAATAGAACTCGTTATCTTTTGGTATGAGAATATTGAAATCTAATTATGCCCGTTGCTCTTTTAAATGCACCGTTGATGTTAGTGAGAAATAACACTATTTAACTAAATGTACTAAATGAAACAAGTCTCATTAATTGATTGATCTCCATTCATTACATAAAACATATTTTATGACAATTTGTTAGGTAAGTAACATTAACCTTAAAAAAAAAAACACACACACACACACACACACACACACACACACACACACACACACACACATATATATATATATATATATATATATATATATATATATAGTATAACTTTTTAAAAATTATAATTGGATTTACAAGAATAAAATGCACAACCAAGGACCTTGTGATCTAATGATACCAAGTTGAACTTCTATATGGGAGGTTGTGGGTTTAAGCTTGCTCACTGTCTTCTCGATCTTTATAGACATGATAGAATGACTTGTCCATAAAATTTATAATCGGTAACTATTTTTATCTGGTCATATTAAAAAATATATACTGCCTATATTTTAAAGAAGATACTCTCTTTCTGCAACTTTGTTTCACACACCAAAAAAGTGCTAAAAGGGGAATTTATATTGTCTTGTACCCATCCAAAATGATCCGATTAATGCTAAGAAATTTCCCATCAAATTTGTACATTCCCACTTTGATATGTCCAAAAAAACAACAAAGTCTCCTCTTGTCTACCTCTGCAAAATGCTAAAAATCCTCATCAAAATGCAAAAAAAAAAAAAAAAAAAAAAAAAAAAAAAAAAAAAAAAAAAAAAAAAAAAAAACCTCCTTTTGTCCTTCTGATCTGCCAATATATAACACCTCTATAAGTACTATGAACACCCCTACAACCTCATTCTTAAAATCTTCACTCAAAATAAGGATTCAAAGGGAGAAGAAAGAAATGTCCACCTTCTCCTATGTACCAAGTTTCACCATAAAATGTTCAATCTCACCAAAAGAAGAGCCTAAACACCATAATGTGATTGGGGTGAAGAAGATAAATGGCCATTCTTCTGCTGCATTTCCGGGCTCGAAAAAGGTTGAGGTTCTGAGCCAAAACAACGCGGTGGCAGCTGCCACCACGACAACTACGCCTCTCCACCCCGGGGAGATTCGACAGAATATACCCACGAAGAAGCAGCTCGTTGATCCCTTTCGCCAAGGGCTTATCGTCGAGGGAGGCGTTGGGTACAGGCAGACAGTTGTGATCAGGTCATATGAAGTTGGTCCTGATAAAACTGCAACCATTGAAACCATCCTTAACTTACTTCAGGTAATTAACTGTTTTTTTGAGAAAAAAAAAACATGAATTTTAGGACATTATAAGATATGTTTGGGGATGTGCAGGAAACAGCATTGAATCATGTGTGGATGTCTGGGCTACTAAGTGATGGATTTGGAGCCACACATGGCATGATGAAGAACAATCTCATCTGGGTTGTTTCAAGAATGCAAGTTCAAGTCGATAATTATCCAATCTGGTAATAACTCGAACTTCTAAACCAGACTGAATCCAATCAATTAGCTAGTCTAACCCATGACCTTAAACGTTCTCTCAGGGGTGAAGTGATGGAGATAAACACATGGGTTGGAGCATCAGGGAAAAACGGGATGAGGAGAGACTGGCTGCTAACAAGCAAAGCCACAGGGCTCGTATTTGCCCGGGCCACCAGGTAAACCCTGTAGTTTCACAATCAGCTTAAACTTTTAGTCGAGACAGAACAGATCCTTAAATTTGGTACCAGAGCTAAACATCCTAGGAAAACTGTCTGTCATATGTTTACTTCTTGCAATAACATGATGAAAATCTTGGTTCTATGGGGGCAGTACATGGGTGATGATGAACCAACAAACGAGGCGGCTCTCGAAAATGCCAGACGAGGTGAGGGCCGAGATCTCACCATGGTTCATCGAGAAACAGGCAATACCAGAAGAGAATCCCGTCAAGATAGACAAGTTGGATAACAACGCGACGTTTGTTATCTCTGACCTTAAGGTGATCCATCCCTCATTTCCTCATATAAATAATAAACGTGCATTTTAACTATCAGCTTAAGCTTTTAGTCGAGACAGAACTGTAGAACACAGTTCTGTCCCCAACGAACCTCAAAAGAGTTAACTCTACTTCCCTGTCTGGTTTTTTCAGCCAAAAAGAAGTGATCTGGACATGAACCACCACGTAAACAACGTAAAATATGTTCGATGGATGCTCGAGGTAAAAACTGACAGAAAACCAAAGTAATCCCAATGTTGTTCTTCATCAAACATTAGTCCAACCAAACCTTAAATACCCATTTTTTTTTCCTGTTTTTCCCAGACAATCCCTGACCAAAACTTGGAGGCTCATCAGCTATCGAACATCATACTCGAATACAGGCGAGAATGTGGAAGCTCAGACGTCGTTCAATCCCTATGCGAGCCAAACGAGAATGCACTTTCCAACAACAACAACATAAGCCTGCTAAACGGATTCTCATTGGCATCGGGGATTCTTCAGGGCAATGGACTGCTCGAGTCCTTAACCCGAGGGGCGTTTAGCTACACGCATCTGCTGCAAACAGAAGGCGAGGAGGGGAAGAGCAAAGAGATCGTTCGAGGAAGGACTAGTTGGAAGAGAAAGCTGCCATTTCCACCCTGACAGAAACATGATCTAAATGGACTTATTTGCATATTCCAGTTGCCATTCTGATTCATTTTGGGGCTGAAATTTAACCTCAAAATGCATGAAATGGCAGCAGCAGCAAAGAACAGAATCAGTAAATAAGAGATGTAATCTGTGTGGAAGTAGAAGAACTAAAAAAGAAAAAGAAAAAGTATGCAGTTAGTACATAAAGGTATTGGTACATATACATTGTTGTATGTATAAGAGGAAAATTTGGGTGAAATTATGTATTTATTAGAATATTATTGATGATAATAAAATAATAAAAAGGTGAAGATTAGTCATTTTCTCCCCCATTTGAATCACATCTGTTGGGCAGAGGCCGGTGAAATGCCCCCGCCTAAAGGGTCAAGTCCAGAATCTTGCCTTTCGAAAATGTCGCGATATAAGCAATAAAGTTGTGCTTTCGCTATGAACTATAATTTTTGACGTAATAGTAAGCATTTGATCCTAACAAAGTATCAGAGCCAGGTCATGCAAACATTTTATTTTGTAATAAGAGTGTGTCACGCTTTTTGCCCACCAGCAGGTATAGAGTGGACCACTGAATTATCGTGATTTATCCCTCTACTCTCCTGTTAGGGCAGAATGTGGGGGGGCTGGAAGCGAGGAAAATTTTGTCTTGGGCAAGAGAGTAAAGAAATAAGGGAAAGCTATTTGTGTGGGGAAGTTTAAAATAAAATTGGAGTGTTAAGTCCAAGGTAGATGGTTACATAGTTATATGCTACATACAATAGATTCTTTTCCTATGAATCATCTTGGAAAATGAAGAATAATGGATACTATTTCCACACCAAAAAAAAAAAAAAAAAAAAAAAAAAAAAAAAAAAAAAAACTAAAATTTTGTGGATAATAACAATGAATTCTTGAGTCAAAGACAAGAATATTAGAAAAAAGTGACAAAATGGGAGTAAACAGTGGAAATAACTAAGGGGTGATAGAGACAACAGGAGACATGACCAAAGACTTAGAAGTCTTAGACTTTTATAGGAACATAGATTTTCTAGGTTGCACTAGGAAATGAACATAGATTTGGAGGTTATTAATAAAATACAATAACAATAAAAATAATAAAATTTATTTTCGTTCGCATAAGGATGTGAACGAGTAATTGAATAAATAAGACTAATCGCGTTAGAACTTTCAAAGAGATCATCAATAGAAATTGAATAGTCAAAATGACACATTCTCCGAAAACAAAACAAAGTAGAGTTTTTTATTCTCAAAAATAGTATTTTATTCCTAATTTATCTCGAACCAAACATGTTGTTAGTGAATAACTGATGGCCAGTTTGGTTCACGGAATAGGCCGTGAATGGCATAGCATTCCCAGTAATAGACCTATTCCTTTGTTTGGTAACCATTTCTATTACCAGGAATAATATTCCTGGTAATAGCATATTACCTCAAATAAGGTAATAGCTATTACTAGGGCCCCTGGTATTAGCCTATTACTGAACGCTCAGGAATAGATTTTAGAATCTATTTTCTTTTTTATCCCTTTCTTTAACCTAATTTTTTCTATCCTATATATAAATTTATCCTATTTCACCACCGTCGTCGCCACCACCACCATCACCGCCACAACTGTCGTCGCCCCCACCACTGCCACCGTTACCACCACCACTACCACCCCAGCACCACCACCACCACAACTGTCGCCGCCCCCACCACCACTGCCACAGTCGTCACCGTCACCACCACCACCGTCGCCCCCACCCCAGCAGCACCACCACCACCGCCACCACCATCACCACCATCGCCGCCACCACCACCATCACCACCATCGCCGCCACCACCACCACCACCATCGCCACCACCACCACCACCATCGCCACCATCACATATTTTTATAAGGGTATTTATGTCATTTAAAATATATTTCATTTCTATTCCTTAAATCAACCAAACACTGCAATATAATTACTAAAGTCTATTCCTTCCGCGAACCAAATAATAAAATACAATTCCTATTCTATTCTTTGCCTATTCCATTCCTTATGGAATAACATTTCAAAATTCATTCCGTGAACCAAACGTGTTATGAATAAGAGAAATTAGATATTGAAAAGAAGAAGCAAATAGAACTCATATTAACCTAACAGGGTACCTCAAGTGGCAAATGAGCTCTCTTTGTAGGGGAGAATTCCGAGATAACCCGGGTTCGATTCCCACAAGTGATGATTCCCTTTGGGCCAGCTTCTGTGCCGAGAAAGACCCGCACCACAATATGTAGTTGACACCAAAAAAAATAAAATAGAACTGATATTGAAGAAATTAGAGTGCTAACAATATGACATTCCCAACAACAAAGATTATGCCTTTGAGAGCCAACAAAATTGCATCTCAGAAGGCACCTACAAATAAAGAATAGACTTCTCTCTACATCCTCATCTCTAACCACACAACACAATACATTTACAACACAGAGTTAATCTGAAGCACCAGAAATAAATCAAAGAATTTGGGACCGACGTGCCAAAACCCTCATTGCCGCTTTCTCTTCATCAATTGCCATGACCATGCTGATAAGAATATGATAAAGCCAACCCCCGCGGATGTCCAGAATATAACTAACAATTTAGGCATCGGCTCGTGAAACAATCCTGAAACGTGGATCAGGAGGAAAATGAAAAACGGTTTCACTTGTATTAAGCGAAAATGGACATATTTGATTGGATACAGCTTAGCAAAAGAGATGATGCAGATTGGTATTCATGGATATATATTTGATTGGATACATCTTAGGAAAAAAAAAAAAAAAAGCTTATGCAAGAGAGTATACCATGCCCAAACTTTATGCAGATCAGGAGTTCAACGATGCAGATAGCAAGGGAAAGCCAACAAAACGATCCCACCTTTGTTTACGATGCAGATTACAAAACTTGTTAGCTCATACTTTAGCTACTTTAGCCTTTACGCTTCCTACGACAATGTATTGGGATGATGTCCCACCCGACTCTATTTCAGTTTATCTATAAATACAACTCATTGGTTGACCTTCAAAAAAAATGCTCAATATAGTAATACCAAGTGTAAGTTGAAAATTAAAAAGTTATTTAGTAGCATTTAATTTGAAAAAAATATGCATTATTTTGTTAGTAAATATCTGAATTTTTGTTTTTTTTAGTATTAATTATGTTACAATGTAGTATCTGTTCATAATTACTTTCTCAACTTACTGAAGCACAAAGAGTCAATACCGAAGTTAATATTTTAAACGAAGTTATAAATTATTGAAATCAATAAATTAAAGCTATATGTATAGGGTCGCACTCCTGTGCGAATAGGCGCCCAGGAGAGAAATGCAAATGCATGCTAACCATCCATGTATCTAGATTAACAAATCATATGTAATTTAAAAAAAATGACGCGGTGGCATTTTTATAAATAACTCGAACTTTGGTGCAAGTAAATATGTTATAAGTGCAAGTAGTTGGTGCATCTTTGCAGGTAAAAAGTGCAAGTAAAATCACTTACAAGTGCACCTATTTTCACTTACAAGTGCAACAAATTTTACCTTATTAACATTCGTGCACCTAGGTGCAACTACTTATAACTATAGATACACCTAGTTATAACATCAAGTGCGCTTAGTATTGATGCTCCGTGTAAATTTTACTTGCACATATAATACATTTTATATGCATTTGTAATACATTTTACTTGCATGTAATTTTGTCTTGTTAACATTCATTAATCAGGTGCCTCTATTTTCACCTACAAGTGCACCATAGCGCAACTCTCTCTCTCTCTCTCTCTCTATATATATATATACACACACACACACACACACATGCTTATAATAAAATGGAAACATGGCTGTTATAGTCCATTAGTTATCCCTAAATTGTAAGCTCTATTCATAAATTATTACTCTATACAACTTTTTCCCTTTAATTATGTTGAAAATGGTTGTTTCAATTCATTATTTAATAATTTTGTTAACATTAAAATTTTATTTTAATTTGTCAAATTATTAGAGGACAAATTGATCATTTTGTAAAACTTTTCCAAGTAAAAAAAAAGACCCACATCGATGATTATTTCAAGTGAATGTTGGGTTTGAACCATATCATTTGGACATTGAAGGAGGCGTTTGTTTTAGTATTAATTATTTCTCTTAATAGGCAATAGAGATGCGAAAGTGAACATTGCATGTTGTTTATTCAATTATGACCGGTACAAAAAATAAATAAATCACCAAATGCATATTAAGTAATTAGTTCTGTAATATTGTTAAATAGAAGAAGAATTTAAAAAACAAAAATAAAAATGATGAAAGGGTAAAATTCACTTTTACTGATGGTGAGATGGAAAAAGACAATAGTACTTGAATAAAATGTTATAGGTGAATTAATTAGGGCATGCTAAGTTGAAAAAAAGAAAAAAGGAGTAGAAATGGTATTATTCCTAGAACAATTATTAGACCATTTTAATCATTGCACTCTCATTAGACTTTTTTTTAACCTACGGCTTAGACTCTAGAGGTTAAAACTATAATGACGTGTTTGGTTCATAGAATAGCATTCTTTGGAATAGACCTATTCCATTGTTTGGATCGTCACTTAGTCATGAGAATATTATTCCTAAGAATGAAAAGGTAAAATACACTTTTATTGATGGTGAGATGAAAAAAGACAATATTATTCATGTTAAAAAGGTAATAAAAAAAAATTCTAGCTAAAATTGAACGGAGAATGCACCGGAAGGACAAAATTCACAAAGAAAATAATAGTCGTGGATCAATTTTATAAATTTTAAAAGTCTTAGATCAAAATTGTTAGTGGATCAATTTTATAAATTTTAAAAGTCTTAGATCAAAATTGTTAGTGACACTATAGTCGTGGGACCAAAAGTGCAAATAACTCCACAAGCGGTCTCAAACTCAAGAGCTGAGCTATCACTGAGTGTATTCACCCGCTTACAAACACAGCAAAAACCTGAAGTAGAAGGCTTAGCACTAGAGCAACTCCTCCAATAAAAGAACATTTTAAGATATAAATGCCACATGATTTCAAAATGACAATTAACCAGAAAATCACTGCACAGACTACATTTTCATTGGCTATCATATTTTCAATAAAAACAAAGGAACTCAACTAAGCTAAGCCTTAATACGAATCTAGTTGGAATCATCATATCAAATAAAATACAAGGGGTAACTAAAAATGCCATAAAACTAGGCAGGAAGCTCCAGTTAGTCCAGTAACAAATATGAGAAACTCACCTGTTAGATTTTCCATATTTGCTGGTTTCACATCAACAATATTGAAACTTTGGCTACTTATTTCCAAGTTCCACAGGTTTATTCGCAGATCATCAGCTGATATAAACGTTTCGCCATCACTGGTATGGAAAATGCAAGAGGAATTAGCTAAACTTTTCAGAAGCACATTACACATAGGAACTTCGGGTACAGAAACGCAAACCTGTTATTGGAAATGGAATTGATATGATAGTCATGAGCATTGGTGTAACGTTTGTAGTGGATGATGACACAGATGCTCAATCCCCTGCAAGAACATCAAAAGAAGATGCTCAATCCCCTGCAAGAAGATGCTAAAGAATGTCAGGAAGGAGATGAACAAGATAGGGCAAAGAACATGCTGAAGCATGTAGGGAAATCCGCTCATGGTGCATAAAACATGTTCTTACCCGTAAAGGATCCAAAGAAGATGCTAAAGAATGTCAGGAAGGAGATTAACAAGATAGGGCAAAGAACATGTTGAAGCATGTACGGAAATCTGCTCATGGTGGCATAAAACATGTCTTACTCGTAAAGGATCAAGAAAATAAAAAACCGAGTCAGAGAGAGACAACTCCGTGGTATCTGATTCTTCGGACAAGTCATCTGTTCCGTCATCAGTTTGGACACCCCAAAAGTTGTACCAGATTCAGTTGTTCATGATACATCTCCTCGTGGTAATGATTCCACTAAAGCTAGTAATTACATAACCACGGAGACTTCAAATGAAACGGCATTCATGGAGAACAAACCCCAGTAGATAGAGTTGGCAATGAAAATGCATGTGTGATGGATGATAATCCCCTTCCAGGGTCCCAAAAAGTAAATGATTTAGAAAGTTGTCAAGATTCAATAATTCCATTGAAAAATTTTACAGAAAATTGAGACAATTGAGACAAATGCTTAGTTATGATTTTGTGTACCTTATAAGTGGTTAGAATGCTCAGATTTGAATGCATGTCATTGTCATTGTTTGTGTGTTCTGTACAGTTTCCTTGCAAACCATTATAGTACATTAGCCATAGTGTGGTATGCTCCTGAAACAATTATCATGTTGGCTTATGCCTATGGTAGATTTTGCAGAAATTTGTGTATCTTGTATCCCTAAACATACTTTTCGAATTTCTTATGATACAATTGGTTTCTCAGTTGGAAATTGGACGTTCTTAGCTGCTGCCATGTTTAAGTTTCAAAGAATCAGAGGGAATTTTGAGGTTATTGAAACTGAAAGAATGTATAAGGTCTATCCTTATGACTTTATCCCTCAAGAATATCTCACATTAAAGTAAGTCTTACTTCCATATCATCAAATTTATAGTTCATTTTATTATTTTTATTACATCTCTGCAATTTCAACACACTTTCAAAAGTGTCCCAATATCATACATACATACTATATATATATATATATATGGAAGGGATCAGGTGCGGGTGGTGTTTCCGTGTGGTTGTGCGAGTGGATGCATATTAAGCAATACACTAACGCACTTTAAATACACAACACACGCACATTAAACACACAAACAAAATACATTCAAAACACAAACTCACGCACCTTAAGCACAAAAGTCACACATCAAGCACAAAACTCACGCACCTTAAACACAAAAACACATGCACCTTAAATTTTAACAACAACACAAATTAAGTACACACTCACGCACATTAATCACCCTCACTGAAACTTATATATATATATATATATATATATATATATATATATATATAATCCCAGTTTCATGTTCTACCGATCTCTCTTTGCACCAAAAGACTGATCTGAAGAATGATTCTGCATTCTTTAAATGCTTACAGACCCAGAATCCACCAATCTCTGATGTTTTCTTTAACTTTTGTTCAAAGATCAAATATTTCGTCATCTAAAATCCAACATTATGACAACATTAACCCCATCAACAACAAATATTGACTCAGTCCAACACAAGTGATCAAGATTTTCCAGAATTTGAAAGATCGAAATTCACTTCTGAATCTATGGACCCAAATGTCAAAACGGAAGGATTATACCCCCAACGAAGCTCTCTACTCCGCAATCATCAACAAGCTAGCAGAAGCCAAGAACATTGATGCAATTGAAAATCTTATGAAAATAATCAAACTTGAGAGAAAATGCAGGCTCTCTGATGCGTTTTTCTACAATGTGATCAAGATAGGCAGGAGAATAAACATAGCCATAGAAATCCTCTTTGACATGCCGAATTACAAGTGCTGGCCGAGCGTGAAAACTCTCAACTTCGTGCTCAATTTGCTCGTGAGCACAAAGCAGTTTGAAGTTGTCCATCAAGTGTACCGGGTGACGCGAAGCTAGGAGTGGAGATCGATGCTTGTTGCTTGAATATCATCGTCAAAGGGTTGTGCAATTGCGAGAAACTCGAGGGTGCACTCCAGGTGCTCGACGAATTTCCCAAGCAAAATTGCGCGCCCAATGTGCGGACCTTTCTAACCATTATGTGCGCACTGTGCGACCGCGACCATGTCAATGAGGCATTCGGGTTGTTGGAGAGGATGAAAAGAGAGTAAGTGGAACCGAATACAATCATGTATAATATACTGATTTCTAGATTAAGGAAGCAAAGGAGAGTTGAAGAGCGGATTGAGGTTTTCAACAAGGTGATGCATAAAGGCTGTGGCCCAAATGATGGAACTTATCAGGAAGTTCTGTATGGGCTAATTGATGCCAAGAGGTTTATTGATGCCAAAGATTTCATGGGTGTGATTATTGACAAGAGAGTGAACCTGAGCTTCGAGTCGTATAAATTGATGGTCCATGGCTTGTGTAATCAGAATCTAAGTGTTCATTTGGACTGGGTACTTAAGCAGATGGTGAGGCATGAGTTTGTACCAAGAATGGGAATGTGAAAAAAGATGGTTGAATGCTTTTTACATTCCAAAGATTGTTGTAATTATGTTATAATAATGTCCTTTGAAGGCATTATTGCAGACCAATCTCCATAGAAATGCAATCACTTTGCAAACTCTTTGATATATATATATATATATATATATATATATATATATATAGAGAGAGAGAGAGAGAGAGAGGTTTAAGTTTCCGTGCGAGTAAATGCTTCCCGTGCGGTTGTGCGGGTGATTAAAGTGCGTGAGTCTTGTGCTTAAGATGCGTGAGGTTTGTGCTTAATATGCGGGAGTGTGTAGTGCTTAATGTGCGGGAGTTTTGTATTTAAGGTGCGTGAGTCTTGTGCCTAAAGTGAGTGAGTGTGTACTTAATGTGAGTTGTTGTTGAAACTTTAAAGTGCATGTATTTTGTGCTTAATATGCGTGAGTTTTGTGCTTATGGTGCATGAGTCTTGTGCTTAAGGTGCGTGAATTTTGTACTTATTGTGTGTTACTGTGTACTTAATGTGAGTTGTTGTTTAAACTTAAGGTGCGTGTCTTTTTGTGCTTAAGGTGCGTAAGTTTATGTTCTGAATGTATTTTGTTTGTGTTTAATGTGCGTCTATTGTGTACGTAAAGTGCGCTAGTGTAATGCTTAATGTGAGTCCACAAACACAACCGCACGGGAAGCACCACCCGCACTATATATAAAATATTATTGGGACACTTTTGAAAGTGTGTTGAAATTGAAAAAATGTAATAAAAATAATAAAAGGAACTGTAAATTTGATGATATAGAAGTAAGACTTACTTTTAAGTGAGATATTCTTGAGGGATAAGGTCATAAGGATAGACCTTATACATTCTTTCAGTTTCAATAACCTCAAAATTCTCTCTGATTCTTTGAAACTTAAACATGACAGAAGCTAAGAACGTCCAATTTCCAACTGAGAAACCAGTACTGCAAACTTGCAGTTGTATCATAGGAAATTCAAAAAGCATGTTCAGGGATACAAGATACACAAATTCCTGCAAAATCTACCATAGGCATAAGCCAACATGAGAACTGTTTCAGGAGCAGACCACACTATGACTAATGTACTATAATGATTTGCAATGAGACTGTACAGAACACACAAACAATGACAATAACATGTACTCAAATCTGAGCATTCTAACCACTTATAAGGTACACAAAACCATAACTAAGCATTTGTCTCAATTGCCTCATTGTTCTGTAAAATTTTCCAATGGAATTTTTGAATCTTGACAACTTTCTAAATCATTTACTTTTTGGACCCCTGGAAGGGGATTATCATCCATCACACATGCATCTTCATGGCCAATCCTGTCTACTGGTTTGTTCTCCACGAATGCAGTTTCATTTGAAGTCTCCGTGGTTATGTAATCCACTAGATTTAGTACAACTTTTGGGGTGTCAACTTATGACAGAACAAATGAGTCGTCTGAAGAATCAGATAAAACGGAGTTGTCTCTCTCTGACTCGGCTTTTGATTTTCTTGATCCTATACGAGTAAGAACATGTTTTATGCCACCATGAGCAGATTTCCCTGCATGCTTCAACATGTTCTTTGCCCTATCTTTTATATTCCCCTTAGTTGGACTATCTTGTTCATCTCCTTCATGACATTCTTTAGCATCTTTTGTTGATGTTCTTGCAGGGGATTGAGCATCTATTTCATCCACTACAAACGTTACACCAATACTCTTTGTATTTAGAGTCTTGAGATTTATATGTGGAGATGGGGCTGGCTCATCAAGGTTGTTGAATTTATCGTGATTTCTGGGACTTTTGTGAAACAGGACTCATGCACTATTAACACAAAACTTATACACTTTAAAGTTTCAACAACAACTCACACTAATTACACACACACACACACATTAAGCACACAACTCACGCACTTTAGGCACAAGAGTCACGCACCTTAAATACAAAACTCACACACATTAAGCACTACACACTCACGCACCTTAAGCACAAGACTCACACATATTAAGTACAAAATTCACGCACATTAATCACCCGCACGAGAATTTGCAAAGTGATTTGCATTTCTATGAAGATTGGTATGCAATAATGCCTTCAAAGGACATTATAACATAATTACAGCAATCTTTAGAATGTAAGAAGCATTCAACCATCTTTTTCCACATTCTCATTCTTGGTACAAACACATGCTTCACCATCTGCTTAAGTACCCAGTCTAAATGAACACTTAGATTCTGATCAAACAAGCCATGAACCTTCAATTTATACGACTCGAAGCTTGGGTTCACTCTCTTGTCAATCACCACACCCATGAAATCTTTAGCATCAATAAACCTCTTGGCATCAATTAGCCCATACAGAACTTCCTAATAAGTTCCATCATTTGGGTCACAGCCTTTATGCATCAACTTGTTGGAAACATCAATCCCCTCTTCAACTCTCCCTTGCTTCCTTAGTCCAGAAATCAGTATATTATACATGATTGTATCCGGTTCCACTCGCTCCCTTTCCATCCTCTCCAACAACCCGAATGCCTCATTGACTCGGCCGCAGTCGCACAGTGCGCGCATAATGGTTGAAAAGGTCCGCACATTGGGCGCGCAATTCTGCTTGGGAAATTCGTCGAGCACCAGGAGTGCACCCTCGATTTTCCCGCAGTTGCACAGCCCTTTGACGATGATATTCAAGCAACAAGCATCGATCTCCACTCCTAGCTTCGCAGCACCCGTGTACACTTGATGGACAACTTCAAACTGCTTCGTGTTCACGAGCAAATTGAGCACGAAGTTGAAGGTTTTCACGCTCGGCCAGCACTTGTAATTCGGCATGTCAAAGAGGGTCTCTATGGCTTTGTTTATTCTCCCGCCTACATTCCCATAAATCCTAATCACATTGTAGAAAAACGCATCAGAGAGCCTGCATTTTCTCTCAAGTTTGATTCTTTCCATAAGCGTCTCAATTGCATCAATGTTCTTGGCTTCTGCTAATTGTTGATGACTGCGGAGTAGAGAGCTTCGTTGGGGGTATAGTCCTTGCGTTTTGACATTTGGGTCCATAGATTCAGAGCTGAATTTGGGTCTTTCAGATTCTGAAAAATCTTGACCACTTGTGTTGGGCTGAGCCAATCTTTGTGGTTGATGGGATTAAAGTTGTCATAATGTTGGATTTCAGATGACGAAAGATTTGATCTTTGAACAAAAGTTGAAGAAAACAGCAGAGATTGGTGAATTATGGGTCTGTAAACATTTAAGGAACGCAAAATCATTCTCCAGATCAGTCTTTTGGTGCAAAGAGAGATCGGTGGAACATGAAACTGGGAATATATATATATATATATATATATATATATATATATATATATATATATATATATATATATATATATATATATATATATATATATATATATATATATATATATATATATATATATATATGTTTAAGTTCCCGTGCGGGTGAAGGTTTCTCGTGCAGTTGTACGGGTGATTAATATGCGCGAGTTTTGTACTTAATGTGCTTGAGTTTTGTGATTAAAGTGCGTAAGTCTTGTGCTTAAGGTGCGTGAGTTATATATATATATATATATATAATGATATTGGGACACTTTTGAAAGTGTGTTGAAATTGCAAAGATGTAATAAAAATAATAAAAGGAACTGTAAATTTGATGATATAGAAGTAAGACTTACTTTTAAGTGAGATATTCTTGAGGGATAAGGCATGACACAACTCCAGGGGTTAGGTCACTGTATAGGTGCAAATGTAACCAAACCTTACAAGGGATAAGGCCACCTTGTAAAACAGTGAAAAGTCTCTTATTTCTTGAAATCTGAGGAAAGCTAAGAAATTAACATAGTTGACAAATGTTTGGATTTGTGGTATTTAGGTGATAATAATGGTCTTGCAGGCTTTGAATGAGAGATGAAAGGTTGGGGTGTTTTCAAAATGGAATCTTGTTCATTGATGAGTTGAATTCTCAATTGTTAGGATTAGTGGAATAGTTTGGACTTGGTGAAGACACTAAGAGCTTAAAGAGAACAATAACTGACTTCTGCGTGATAAACAAGTGTGTTAGTTTCTTCAAAGAATCTCTTAAGTTTACATTGCCACAGGAAAGGCTAAAATTTGGGGAGGCAAGTTAGCTTGGGGCTTGCTAAAAAAATAAATAAATAAATAAATAAAATCCTTGTATACTCAAAGGTGACGAAGACTCCTTGTGTGCAGAGTGTACAGCAGGGGTAAAAACTGAGTACTAATTAGGCGACTCACAATTTACCTCCTCCAAGCTCCAGCGCTCTTGAGAAGGAGTTTTGGGGGCTTAGGGCTAGTGTAGCGGAAGTTGAGAAACCTAAGTTGATCCTAACATCACGGCAGAGCATGCATTTCTCATTCAAGAACGTTCCCTTTACCGTGATGTAAACCCATCAATAAGACCTCAAAAATAACTTGTCAAACTTACTAACGCTGTTCTATCCATTTAAACGCCCCACCATGAATCACAAGAAAACATCTATATCCTCTCATTTATTACATACGATGGACCTAGTAAGGAACAAGACATGAGAAATGAATCCAATTTCACATGCAATGTAACATAGATATTTTACTGCCACTCAACATATTAAATAACTTTCAAAAAGAATTAGATTTCAGCAGAATAACATGATAAGATATTAAGCAGCACGCACAATTTTCCTTTTAAGAATGTACTCAGCTAGTCAGCTACATGTGAGTCCCATAGTCAAAACAACTCAAATAAATCTAACTGCACAGTCAGATCACAATTAAAACAACATTGGCCATGAGGAACTTTTTCCCACAATTTGAGCACAAAGCGATGTGCACCTTGACCTGGTTGGTTATTCATCATTTCAGACAAAAATGAGGGAAGCTGTAAATTGTTTCCCAACATGTCTCAAAACCAAATGTAGTTAAAGCTAATTACACAAATGCAAAGAATATCCACACACGGGTGTTCTGGATCAACAAGACAACAACCACCGCCACCACTTACAGCCCATGACTTAATCTATCATAAATCAATGTTCAACTATAGACAGTTCAACATATGCAAGAAGTCAAGTGATAAACAACTCACATTAATATAGAAGTCAGTAGACACCACCAATTGGGAATTGGTACTTGCAATTTAAGGTTAAAAAAAGAGTTAATTCCAGCAATAGTCGGAGGACTATTGCGATTTTCCAAAATTAGTCCTTGTCTTTTAATTTGGACGAAAAAAACCCTTGACTATTAGATTTGTTCCAGCATTGGTCCTTCCGTTAAACTTCAGTTAGTTAGGCGTTAGTGTAGGGAGTAAAATGGTCTTTTCCTTAACTTGCTTTCTTCTTCCTCATGTTGGTCAATATATGTATGTATTTTACGCAAAGAAGCAAAACAAACAACTCCATTGGGAATTCTGTCAAAGAGCCAGTGAATCTATGGGAATGTCTAATGGGAATTCGGACAAAAACTTCCTCTTATTCCTACTTCCGTTCTCTTGAGTTGAAACAGAAGATACCATCTCATTGCTACAGCACCACTGCTATCAGCCTATCATCACTGCCTTCCATTTCTTTTTTGCTAACCATTTTGTTTGAACTTCCAATGCAATAGCAAAAACTCATTAAAATGGTCTTGAAAACAATAAAACAATCCAAGAATTTGAAAGACTAAGGGATTACCGGATTAGCTAGCAATACCAACATGAGATTAGATTCTAATCAGCAACGAGCAAAATTGATTGAAAATCACAATGGAAAGGCAAAGAGAGTCATAACTACTTAGTACAAGTGCAGAACTCAAACTAATTATTCATCCACAAAGAAATCAATAGAAAATTACTAATCCAACTAAATATAACTTAAACAGTATAACCACAGCCACAGGCTCTAAAATACCACCTAAAACCTAATAGACTATCACAGCCTACTGAACCTCACGAAAGAAACAATCAGAGAAACAGCTAGAAAAGACAAAATCAGGTGCAAGAAATGAAAAAAGAAAAAAAAAGCAACAAAAATTTGGGTATTGGCCATATAGAGAAATAAAGGATTAAATCAAACCGAGAAGCAAGAATTCAATCTTGAATGAGAAAGGGCACTCACGAAATGCACAAAATCGGCAAGGTGAAGTCTCCCCCATTCTTGAGGTGCGTATAGGCTATGGCGCCACTGCTCTGAGAGTTTTTTACACTGTCTGCGTGCCTCGCCTCTGTTTGCCTGAATGTTCGTTCCACTCTCGCAACAGTGCGGTTGGAGCAAGGTAGGTGAGAAAGAATGGAATTGAAATCTTCTCTCACCTCCCACCAATTTCACCATTTCTAGTGTTGTTGTCCACCATCGACGTCTGCTGTCCACCACTAATTTCACCATTTTTATTTTCAATTTCAATTTTACCATTTCTATCGTTGTTGTCCACCACCGTCGTCTGCTACGTTTGTCTAAATACTAATTTCACCATTTCTAATTTTGTGATTTGTTTATGTATAATGCTATGTTAGCATCAAATAATAATAATTTGTAATATTTTTTTTTGGGTTTTGTCATTTTCCTACTCATTTTTTGGAAAATGAACCAAACACACAAACACAATTTTCTGTTGTGTAGCCAAACACCTGAAAAGAACATGTTTTATGGAAAACGACTCATTTTACAGAAATCATTTTCATGCTTTCCAAACGGACCCTAAACTTGCTTAAACCTGTTAGCTTTAATTTGGTTTGTTTGTTTAGGATAGTCTATCCTTCACTCTCTCTCTCTTTCGATCGTGACAGAGTCAAATATCGATGCCGCGTAATTCTTACATTGTGGCTGTCGAGGTTCAAAATTTGATCTCTCTTCTTAAATACTGCCTACTAAACTAGTAAACTATGCGAGCAACATAGTGAATAGTGAATATGCATGTTGTTGTCTACAAATCAGTTTTATCCATATTAAAAAATAAGAAGTTAGGTATAGAACTTATGAACTTTATAATCTAAAACTAGTCTTTTTTATGTGCGATGCGCATAAACATATGTCCAATATTTATATTTTTTAAAAATAGTTAACAAATTCCTACTGATTAAAATTATATAAGATCAAATTTATTTATTATAATAATCCAATATATAATGTCTACAAATATTATTATCATTAAAGAATATAAGAAAATATATGGTAGTAATGCAACAACAATCTATTTTTATTTTTTAATTGACTAATCTACGCTCCGGATCTCAAGCGCGCTCCGGGGTCTACTCATCTGTGTCGGAAAGCTAAATATATCTGTTCAGCGAATGATGCGGGTCCCACAGGTAGACTCGACGCGTCGAATATGCAGCCGTTGCTCCAGAAAAACCGACGCATAAACTCGACGCGTCGAATCGTCTGGTTCACTCTTGTACTCTTTTGATGATTTGTAATTATTTATTTATATTTGCTATGTATAATTTAGCCATCCTTGATTAAATTCTTTAGAGATTCTTGGGTAAAAGTGTTTATGAACCTATGTGCCTGAGCTCTCAGTTTCTTTAATATATTATTATTTGGGTTTAATACTTGTGTTGCAATTGTGTTTATCATTCTTGTTGCTAGTAGTTTAGGGCCCGAATTACTTGTTTCATAACCATATTCATGTCTGAACGAGAGTTAGGCATAAATTAGGGCACATACAATTGCACCTTGAGAAAGGGTAATTTATTAGGGAAATTTAATTATTGATTATTGCCAGTTCGAGAGATGGTAGTAGTTAGGAATTTATGATGCTTGTTCTTGTTTTATTGGGTGATTATCGCACGAGAGTGGATATTCACCAGTGTTAGTGACTGCGAGAGTAGTTCTATACCACTTTGCATCCTCACACTCGTATGAACCCATATTTAATGTTACATTAGGTTAGGCACTAGGGGAATAAACACTTGAATCCTAGGAATCTCAGTCTCTCTCCATTGTTTTCAAAACTCTGAATCTCTGCTTTATTTTATTTATTGTATGCAATCAATCATCCAAGTCAATTGTTATGATTAGCTTAATACAATCAATCATCCAAGTCAATTGTTAGGATTAGCTTAGAATAAATTAGTAACTAGTGCTTAATACAATCACTTCCTTGTGGATCGATTACTCGATACGTCGGGTATTATTTGTTTGCAAATATACTACGCACCAAGAACTAAACCAAATATGAGGAAACAAAAAGCAAATCAGAACCTAAAAAAAAAAAAAAAAAAAAAAAAAAAAAAAAAAAAAGCAGCAAGATCAAGATATTCCAGTCTGAGGGAATGGCTATCAACAATGTGATGATGATGCTCAATTTGAAGAAAGAAATCAACTTTACCAAAAGTGGCAGTACAAAAATTTAGTACGATTTGGAGAAAAGTAATAGCCCAGATCATGGTGATACTCGTATGGGTTCCTCATCATCCTTTTCATGGCTATGTTGTACACCTCCATTTTGCTCTAGCGTGATCAAAACCCCTTTCCTAACTTCACAATCAATCAATTTGGATGAAATCTTGTTTCATTTGGAGGACTGCCTCGCGACCCTAACAAGAATAAGCGCATAAATGGCATTGTTTGCGTGATATCCTTCTGCTTCTTCAGATCTGGAATCGTTATGTTATTCGGGAGACCACCTCCGGAAGGTATATCTAGGGGACTTCTCGGTGAACTTGTGCAGAATTGACACCGTTGACGCCACGACGGAGTTGGAGGTAGACGCAACGATGGTGGCGTTGAAGAAATTCTGACACGTGCTGTTGGTGACGCCGTCAGTTGTTGACGTAGGACGTTATGGTCTCAGGTACCACGCACCTTGAACTCCTTCTCTGTATTCTGTACCATTTTCACAACAACAAAAAATTTTCAAAAAAAAAAAAAAAACGATATATGTATGAACAATCATAGAGAGAAAGCTAAAAACAGAGACATAGATATGGGAAGCGAGTCAGATTTTTTTAACATAACAATCAAATACTCGTATGGGTTTGCCTGCAAAATGCAGCAGAACTCGAACTAATCAGTAGATAAAAGATTGAGATGTTGGACAATTAGTTGATGCTAATCCGAAAGCAAGTGAAAATATCCGGGCAAAACTTCAATTAACCAGATGATAGAAGGAGAGAGGCGACCTGCACGAGAAACATAATGAGGACCTGGTAGAATTGAAAAAGTCTAAAAAAAAAAGTCTCCCCAAGAATATATCCAAATAAAATAATGGCAAATTTGTAATTTCATTAAACATTGAGGACAATTGAAAACATAAATAAATTAAATGTTTGATGAAAAAATCTCAGGCGCTAGATTTGATATCTATGATTAACAAATGTGCTATTCTGAAGCGCAAATGGAAACTCACCAATATTAGTATAAGGAGATTTATATTTAATAGGGAAAATTGTAAAAAATGTTCCTCTATAATATGTCAATTATCAATGTTACCCATGAATTATGAGTGGCGTAAATGTTGCCTCATAATTATCAAAATAGTGCACATATAGCTCATCCCGTAACGGATCTGTGGTTCCCACCGTTGTCCATCGCTGGTACTTCGAATCGAGGGAGGAAAAAACAACTAAAATGCATATTTATTCCGACTTAACGGTGTCGTACACTAACATAGAATCACATGTCCGTTACGGGAAGGGCTATATGTGCACCGTTTTGATAATTGAGGGGCAACATTTACACCACTCATAATTCATGGATGACATTGATAATTGACATATTATAGAGGGGTATTTTTTACAATTTTCCTTATTTAATATTTGAGAGAAGATTTATATTTAATATTAAATTATTATATATTACAATTTATACCTAATATCTTTTTATATTTACAATATAACCCAAGTACATATATCAATCCCCAATTTGGCAACTCATTTATCTCTTATTCTCCTGCGGCTGGACTCTGGGATTTGCAACGAGCCGACGACTCCTTCGACACTTCGACCGACCGACAGTGATAGGTATGTCTTCCAGTCTAGCAGTGGTATAGTTACGCTTGTAGCAAGTTGCGAGCTGGAGGGCGGCTGCTGCTACGGGCTACGGCGGAGGCTGCTGCTGCTGATACGGGCTGCGGCCTGTAGCGGCGGCGGCTGCTGTTTCGGACTGCATTTTCTGCCATTCCCTCAACATGCATAAGTTGATTAATAGCTTTTTTCTCACAGATTCTGGCTTTATCTAACGCCACTATCGAGATTAGTTCCCGTCCTTGAATATATTGGGGCTGGGTGGTGCCCTCTGTTATATATTGATGTGGTTTCTTTTGTTTATTTTTTTTAATCTGTGTCAAATCGCTTATGAGATTTCTATTGTTAATGGCAGGGAACTAAAACTAATTTGAAAATTGTTTGGAGTATGAAAGAAGAGACTATCTTAATATGTTGCTCTATTGTTGTTGAATGACGAGTGTTCAATTCACTCTGTGCACAGCCATATCAATCTCTGCTAATCCGTTCGTCTAATGAGAGTGCAATGATTAAAATGGTCTAATTGTTCTAGGAGTAATACCATTTCTACTCCTTTTTTCTTTTTTTCAACTTAGCATTCCCTAATTAACTCACCAATAACATTTTATTCAAGTAATATTGTATTTTTCCATCTCACTATCATTAAAAGTGAATTTTACCCTTTCATCATTTATAATTTTATATATATATAAAAAAATTCTTCTTCTATTGACCAATATTACAAAACTAAATACTTAAAATGCATTTGGCGATTTATTTATTTTTTGTAGCAGTCATAATTAGAATAAACAACGTGCAATGTTCACTTTCGCATCTCTATCGCCCAAGAGAAATAATTAATACCAAAACAAACGCATTCCTCAACGTCCAAATGATATGGTTCTAACCCAACATTCACTTGAAATAATCATCAATGTGAAAGCCTTTTTTTTTTTTTTTACTTGGAAATTTTTTACAAAATAACCAATTTGTCCTCTAATAATTTGACAAATTAAAATAAAATTTTAATGTTAACAAAATTATTAAATAATGAATTGAAACAACCATTTTCAACATAATTAAATGGAAAAAGTTGTATAGAGTAATAATTTATGAATAGAGTTTACAATTTAGGGATAACTAATGGATTATAACAACCATATTTCCATTTTATTATATATATATATATATATATATATATATATATATATATAGAGAGAGAGAGAGAGAGAGAGAGAGAGAGAGAGAGAGAGAGTCGCGCTCGGGTGCACTTGTAAGTGAAAGTAGGGGCACCCAATCAATGAATGTTAACAAGGCAACATTACATTGTAACATAATCAGTACTACTCAAAAAAAAAAAAAAAAATTCAGATATTTACTAACAAATTAATGCATATTTTTTTCAAATTAAATGCTACTAAATAACTTTTTAATTTTCAACTTACACTTTGGTATTACTATATTGAGCATTTAATTACTACTTGATGTCGGGATGCAACTATTTTGTGTATTGATAAATAATACTCTAATAAGCCATTTAATAAAAATATAGGATTTGATTAAACTTGGTGCAACAACAATCGTAGTACCTGGCATAATCTGTGAGGATGACGGGAAGACAACCATCTGGAGCTATTCCTAATTTATCTCGAATGTTGTTAGTGAATAAGAGAAATTAGATATTGAAAACAAGAACCAAATAGAACTCATATTGAAGAAATTAGAGTGCTAACAATATGATATTCCCAACAACAAAGATTATGCCTTTGATAGCCAACAAAATTGCATCTCAGAAGGCACCTACAAATAAAGAATAGACTTCTCTCTACATCCTCATATCTAACCACACAACACAACATATACAGCAAACGATGTAACATTTACAACACAGAGTTAATCCGAAGCACCAGAAATAAATCAAAGAATTTGGGACGGACCGACGTACAAAAACCCTCATTGCCGCTTTCTCTTCATCAATTGCCATGACCATGCTGACAAGAATACGATAAAGCCAACCCCCGCGGATGTCCAGAATATAACTAACCATTTGGGCATCGGCTCATGTAACAATCCTGAAACGTGGAGCAGGAAAATGAAACGGTTTTCACTTGTATTAAGCGAAAATGGACATATTTGATTGGATACAGCTTAGCAAAAGAGATGATGCAGATTGGTATTCACTTGTATTAGCTGCAGATTATTAAGCAAAAATGGATATATATTTGAATTGATTGGATACATCTTAGAAAAAAAGCTTATGCAAGAGAGTATACCATGCCCAAACATTATGCAGATCAGGAGTTCAACGATGCAGATAGCAAGGGAAAGCCAACAACACGATCCCACCTTTTTTACTGGCTTTCTGAGCGTGTATGCCATGGCAAAAAGCAAAATAGTAAGGAAATGAGAATCCAAATATCTAAGTTTCGTCTTTTTTAGCAAGTCTAAGTCCGTGTGGGAGTAGAGGGAAAAGAAATACCTGTCCTGCAAGTAAGTATTGTACTCGCGAATGGTTGGTATTGCAATTAGCCACCATAAAATTAATCTGTATATTATCGCATGAGAAGCATTCACCCGCACTAAAACTTAAACATATATATATATATATATATATATATATATATATATATATATATATATATATATATATATATATATATATATATATATATATATAAATTAAAAAGAACAAAGAGTTTGCAAAGTGATTGCATTTCTATGGAGATTGGTCTGCAATAATGCCTTCAAAGGAAATTATAACATAATTACAACAATCTTTGGAATGTAAGAAGCATTCAACCATCTTTTTCCACATTCCCATTCTTGGTACAAACCCATGCCTCACCATCTGCTTAAGTACCCAATCCAAATGAACACTTAGATTCTGATCACACAAGCCATGGACCATCAATTTATACGACTCGAAGCTCGGGTTTACTCTCTTGTCAATCATCACACCCATGAAATCTTTGGCATCAATAAACCTCTTGGCATCAATTAGCCCATACAGAACTTCCTGATAAGTTCCATCATTTGGGTCACAACCTTTATGCATCAACTTGTTGAAAACCTCAATCCCCTCTTCAACTCTTCCTTGCTTCCTTAGTCCAGAAATCAGTATATTATACATGATTGTATCTGGTTCCACTCGCTCCCTTTCCATCATCTCCAACAACCCGAATGCCTCATTGACTCGGCCGCAGTCGCACAGTGCGCGCATAATGGTTGAAAAAGTCCGCACATTGGGCGCGCAATTCTGCTTGGGAAATTCGTCGAGCACCTGGAGTGCACCCTCGATTTTTCCGCAGTTGCACAGCCCTTTGACGATGATATTCAAGCAACAAGCATCGATCTCCACTCCCAGCTTCGCGGCACCCGTGTACACTTGATGGACAACTTCAAACTGCTTCGTGTTCACGAGCAAATTGAGCACGAAGTTGAAGGTTTTCACGCTCGGCCAGCACTTGTAATTCGGCATGTCAAAGAGGGTCTCTATGGCTTTGTTTATTCTCCCGCCTACATTCCCATAAATCCTAATCACATTGTAGAAAAACGCATCAGAGAGCCTGCATTTTCTCTCAAGTTTGATTCTTTCCATAAGCGTCTCAATTGCATCAATGTTCTTGGCTTCTGCTAACTTGTTGATGACTGCGGAGTAGAGAGCTTCGTTGGGGGTATAGTCCTTGCGTTTTGACATTTGGGTCCATAGATTCAGAGCTGAATTTGGGTCTTTCAGATTTTGAAAAATCTTGACCACTTGTGTTGGGCTGAGCCAATCTTTGTGGTTGATGGGATTAAAGTTGTCATAATGTTGGATTTCAGATGACGAAAGATTTGATCTTTGAACAAAAGTTGAGGAAAACAGCAGAGATTGGTGGATTCTGGGTCTGTAAACCTTTAAGGAAGACAGAATCATTCTTCAGATCAGTCTTTTGGTGCAAAGAGAGATGTTGCAAACGCCGGAATTTAGAAGAAGTTACAAAACAACCTAAATGGTTGTAAGCAAGCCGGTATTTGGAATGAGTGTATGAGCAGGTGATATGACAGGATGGAAAGACGAGGAAAAGAATATTGAATTCATGTGATAAACTTCTGCTTCTTTTAGATATATTTTGGAACGGATTAGCAGAGATTGATATGGCTGTTCACAGAGTGAATTGAACACTCGTCATTCAACAACAATAGAGCAACATATTAAGATAGTCTCTTCTTTCATACTCCAAACAATTTTCAAATTAGTTTTAGTTCCCTGCCATTAACAATAGAAATCTCATAAGCGATTTGACACAGATTAAAAAAAATAAACAAAAGAAACCACATCAATATATAACAGAGGGCACCACCCAGCCCCAATATATTCAAGGACGGGAACTAATCTCGATAGTGGCGTTAGATAAAGCCAGAATCTGTGAGAAAAAAGCTATTAATCAACTTATGCATGTTGAGGGAATGGCAGAAAATGCAGTCCGAAACAGCAGCCGCCGCCGCTACAGGCCGCAGCCCGTATCAGCAGCAGCAGCCTCCGCCGTAGCCCGTAGCAGCAGCCGCCCTCCAGCTCGCAACTTGCTACAAGCGTAACTATACCACTGCTAGACTGGAAGACATACCTATCACTGTCGGTCGGTCGAAGTGTCGAAGGAGTCGTCGGCTCGTTGCAAATCCCAGAGTCCAGCCGCGGGAGAATAAGAGATAAATGAGTTGCCAAATTGGGGATTTTGGGAATTGATATATATATACTTGGTTATATTGTAAATATAAAAGGATATTAGGTATAAATTGTAATATATAATAATTTAATATTATATAGGCACAAGTGTCAAATAGGTCCATCTACTAGTCTGAAGTGCTCAATTCCCCCATCTACTAAAATATAATCTAATTAGACACACTAACCTCTAAAAATTGCGGATTAGCTTTTTTTGCAGGTTACTTCCGTTGGAGTCTGACTTGGCCCGGTCATTGATTATGTGGCAATGATGACATGGCAATTAAATAAAAAAATTTGATGACATGTCAATTAAATAACAAAATTAAATCATCCTAAAAAAGAATTTTGAAACCCTAAATTGTTTAATTCCTAACCTGTGTTAAATTACTATTCCTAATTCATAATTAATTAATAATAATAAAAAAAGACTATTCCTAATCAAGTAATCAGCCAGACGTGCCCTTCAACAACACATGAGAAATCACAATTCCTAATCTTCAATAACGATTATTCCTAATCGTTTATGCGAAATCGTTTATGCGAAATGGATAATGAGAGCCAACAGCGAGATTGAGAGCCGACAGCGATATGAAGAATGAACGGAGAATGAACAGAGATTATGCGCCAACTGGAGATGTGCGAACAGAGATTGTGTTCACTCATGGATCCAAGTTGACTATGGTGGAATTTTGATTTTCTTTTTTCCCTGGGTTTGTACTCTTCAAAAAATTGGAGAAGAATGAAGATGCGTTCAAATGGAACAAATTAATAATATTTAATTACACTTGACTACAATTAATTAAAATAATAAATAGAAGGAAAAGAGAAAGAGCAGATGATCATCACTTTCCCTTCAGCTTCTCCACAATTTCTGGGAAATTAAACCCAAAATGAAGATGTGGATATGAAGAATGAACAGAGATTATGCGCCAACTGGAGATGTGCGAACGGGAGAGATGTGCGTTTGAAATCAAACTGCAGATGTGCAGATGTGCGAACTGGAGATTATGATGGACTAGGATTCTAAAGATTAGGAAGTAATTAAATTCCACATCATCACCCATTTTTATTTAAATAAAATTACATGTCAGCAGTATGGATGGATGGGCAACCTAGAGGTAACCTGCAAAAAAAGTTAATCGACAAATTTTTAGAGGTAAGTGTATCTAATTAGATTATATTTTGATAGATGGGGGGAATTGAACACTTCATACTAGTAGATGTGCCTATTTGACACTTGTGCCTATTATATATAAATCTCCTTATATTAATATTGGTGAGTTTCCATTTGTCCTTCAAAAATTGCACCTTTGTTAACTGTAGATTTCAAATCTTCTGAGATTTTTCCATCTAACATTTAGATTTATTTTTGTTTTCAATTGTCCTCAATGTCTAATAAAATTACAAATTTACTATTATTTTATTTGAATATATTCTTGTGGAGATTATCTTTTTTTCGAGACTTCTTCGATTTTACCAGGTCCTCATTATGTTTCTCGTGCAGGTCGCCTCTCTCCTTCCATCTATTATTATTATTATTATTATTATTATTATTATTATTATTATTATTATTATTATTTAATACATTTATACATATTTATATCTATACTATATATAAAAATAAAATCCTGAATTTTAACTCCTCGCTCAATTTCTAAAAAATCTCACTTTCTGATAAAAATATATTGTTTTTTACTTTCCTATTCGTACTATAATTCTCGGTTAAAATTTATATTCTAATATTATAAAATAGTTTAATACAATTCCTATTCATATCTATACTTCTATACTATATATAAAAACAAAATCATGAACTTTAACTTCCCGCTCAATTCCTTAAAAATATCTCTTTCTAATAAAATATATTATTTTCTGCTTTTCTATTCGTAGTATAATTCTAGGTTAAAATTCGTATTCTAATATTAATTATAAAATAGTGTAATATAATTCATATTATAATCTATATATATATATATATATATATATATATATATATATATATATATATATATATATATATATATATATAAAATCCTGAACTTTAACTTCCCACCCAATTTCTAAAAAATCTCTTGATAAAAACATATTGTTTTCTACTTTCCTATTCGTAGTATAATTCTAGGTTAAAATTCATATTATAATCTACACTATATATAAAAACAAAATCCTGAACTTTAACTCCCCGCCAATTTCCTAAAAAATCTATCTTTCGGATAAAAACACTAAAAAAAACTCTGATAAAAACATATTGTTTTCTACTTTCATATTCGTAGTATAATTCTAGGTTAAAATTCATATTATAATCTGTACTATATATAAAAATAAAATCCTGAACTTTAACTTCCCGCTAATTTCCTAAAAAATCTATCTTTCGGATAAAAACATATTGTTTTCTACTTTCCTATTCATACTATAATTCTTGGTTAAAATTCATATTCTAATATTATAAAATAGTTTAATACAATTCATATTCTAATCTATACTATATATAAAAATAAAATCCTGAACTTTAACTTCCCGCCCAATTCCTTAAAAATATCTCTTTCTAATAAAATATATTGTTTTCTACTTTCTTATTCGTAGTATAATTCTAGGTTAAAATTCATATTCTAATATTATAAAATAGTGTAATATAAATATATAATTCATATTCTAATCTATACTATATATAAAAACAAAATCCTAAACTTTAACTTTCCGCCCAATTCGTGAAAAATATCTCTTTCTTATAAAATATATTGTTTTCTTCTTTCTTATTCGTAGTATAATTCTAGGTTAAATTCATATTATAATCTACACTCTATATAAAAACAAAATCCTGAACTTTAACTTCCCGCCCATCTCCTAAAAAATCTATCTTTCGAATAAAAACATATTGTTTTATACTTTCTATTCGTACTATAATTCTTTGTTAAAATTCCTATTCTAATTTTATAAAATAGTGTAATACAATTATATTATAATCTATATATAAATATATATATATATATATATATATATATATATATATATATATATATATATATATATATATATATATATAAACAAAATCCTAAACTTTTAACTTTCCGCCCAATTCCTAAAAAATATATATTTCTAATAAAATATATTGTTTTCTGTTTCCTATTCGTAGTATAATTCTAGGTTAAAATTCATATTCTAATATTATAAAATAGTGTAATATAATTCATATTATAATCTATACTATATAAAAAAAAAATCCTGAACTTTAACTTTTTGCCAAATTCCTAAAAAGATATCTCTTTCTAATAAAATATATTGTTTTTTGTTTCCTATTCGTAGTATAATTCTATGTTAAAATTCATATTCTAATATTATAAAATAGTGTAATATAATTCATATTCTAATCTATACTATATATAAATACAAAATCCTGAACTTTAACTTTCCGCCAAATTCCTAAAAAAATGTCTTTTTCTAATAAAATATATTGTTTTCTGCTTTCCTATTCGTAGTATAATTCTAGGTTAAAATTCATATTATAATATTATAAAATAGTGTAATATAATTCATATTCTAATCTATACTATATATAAAAACAAAATCCTAAACTTTAACTTTTCGCCCAATTCCTAAAAAATATCTCTTTCTAGGGTTTGGGTTAAAAACTTTTGCGAATGCATAACTTTTGATTCGATTGTCCATTTTGGACAATTTTTTTTTTTCAAATCGCGTATTTTTTTCGAAATCTACCCACAGCAAACAGCCAAAGCCGGTTTGCGTTTGCCCCACCAATTTCTCAAAAATGCTTCTTTTGCTCTTAATTTTAGTTTTTTATGTATTTAGATGGTTTCAACAATATTTTAAACAATTTTATAGCCACTTAAATAAATAATTTGTAAGAAAAAAGATGAGAACCGTTATTAGTGAATTTTGATAATTTTTAATTTTTAAATTTTTTTACATTTAAAAAAAATAAAAAAATCAGCGCCTTATGCGCTAGGCTCCCCCTCGACGCCTGGGGAGCGCCTAACTTGTTTTGCAACCTTGATATATATATATATATATATATATATATATATATATATATATATATATATATATATATATATTTTGGTCAAGTATAATAAAAACCATATGTAATAATAATAATAATAATAATAATAATAATAATAATAATAATAATAATAATAATAATAATAATAATAATCCAAACAACACTTTTTTTTGAAAGTAAACTACTGCATATATTAATTGATCAAAGCCAAAAGAAAGGTAGGGGGATCATCCTCCCACACCATAGAGTTCGCCTGTAAATCCAAACAACACTTCATACAAAATAAAATTTTTTTTTTTAAAAAAAAGGAAGACAAATGACTCCTCTTTGTAAATGATTTGGGATAATTTTGATCCCACATCGACAATGTTAGGAAAGAGGAGCTCTTGAGGTACTATATATAAGATGAGCAATGTTCATCTTACAAACATAATTGCTTGTCCATCAATGTGGGCAAGTATTAAGACGCCAAAAAACTCTTATTTACGAAGTCTTAGCTTAATGACTTTTTTATTTTAGTTTTTTTTTTTAAATGTTATTTATTATTAGGTGGTTTGAAAAAGATTAACCCAAAATGTATATCTGTTGTTTTTGTTTTTAGCAGTTTGGAGTAAAATTGTTGAGTTATTAAATATTATTTTTGGTGTTTTAATTAAAGACAAAATGTTTAAATGACGAATTTGTTAAAATTTTGATGAATTTGTTAATAATCAAACAAGGCCATTATCTAATAATTATTATGCAATTTAACAAATCAATTGTATAGAGATAAAAATTCATTATTTTCATAAAACATTTTTCCCGCATAGCAGAAAATTGTCTAAAAGAAAATTTATATTATTATTGTTATTATTATGTAATAATGTAATAATAAAATAAAATTACAATAATAATAATATAATAATAATCAAAACAAAACTATATACAAAATAAAATTTAAATTAAAAAAAAAAACAAAAACAAAAACAAAAAAAAACACACAAAGCGGAACCACGAGCTCCCCATTGTTAATGATGTGAAATTATTTTGATCCCACATAAAAAATGTTTGGAAAGAGGGGCTCTGAGCAATGCTCATCTCCCAAACATAATTGCTTGTCTATCAACGTGGGCAAGTATTGAGAAGCCAAAAGGCTCTTATTTGAGAAGTCTTAGCTTAATGGCTTATTATTTTAATTTTTCTTTTAAGAAAATATTTTACAAACAATGATAAATAAAATGTTCAAAATTATAGCACAACATGTGTACATCTAGACATTAGCTATTAATTTGAACAATTTTATTTGCACAAAAGCAATGATAACATCAAAATGCATAAACGATCCAAATCATATATTTAATTGCACTATATAATATTTGATATTCTAATTTAAATAATTATATATCTATTTAAATATTCTTAATATATTACAACAAATCTATTCCGTGCATCGCATGGGTGAAAGTACTAGTTAATATATAACAAAAATATGTAATAATAAATTAGGCATTACACCAAGACTATGTGGTCTAATGGTATCCAGGTTAGACTTCCATTTGGAATATTGTGAGTTTGAGCCTCAGTGGAGACATTATTGGTTCTTTGTGTTACAATAGGTTGAGAAAGTATATGAACAGATACTACATAGTAATAGAGCCAGTAGCATTCAAAAAAAAATAAAAAATTAGACCTTACAAAGTATTAGCTATTCATGAAAACTTTAAAAATAGTCTAAGATCTTATCTCATAGTACACATAAATAACTTATTCGCGAGAATATTATTTTTAAGAATAAAATGACTTATTAAATAATAGAATAAGTCTATTTCACGTAATGCTATTTTATTCTAATTTATCCCAAACCAAACATATTGTTAGTGAATAAGATAAATTAGATATTGAAAAGAAGAAGCAAATAGAACTGATATTGAAGAAATTAGAGTGCTAACAATATGATATTCCCAACAACAAAGAGTATGCCTGTGAGAGCCAACAAAATTGCATCTCAGAAGGCACCTACAAATAAAGAATAGACTTCTCTCTACATCCTCATATCTAACCACACAACACAACACAATACATATACAGCAAACAACATTTACAACACAGAGTTAATCCGAAGCACCAGAAATAAATCAAAGAATTTGGGACCGACGTGCCAAAACCCTCATTGCCGCTTTCTCTTCATCAATTGCCATGACCATGCTGACAAGAATATGATAAAGCCAACCCCCGCGGATGTCCAGAATATAACTAACAATTTGGGCATCGGCTCGTGAAACAATCCTGAAACGTGGAGCAGGAGGAAAATGAAAAACGGTTTCACTTGTATTAAGCGAAAATGGACATATTTGATTGGATACAGCTTAGCAAAAGAGATGATGCAGATTGGTATTCACTTGTATTAGCTGCAGATTATTAAGCGAAAATGGATATATATTTGATTGGATACATCTTAGAGAAAAAGCTTATGCAAGAGAGTATACCATGCCCAAACTTTATGCAGATCAGGAGTTCAACGATGCAGATAGCAAGGGAAAGCCAACAAAACGATCCCACCTTTTTTACTGGCTTTCTGAGCGTGTATGCCATGGCAAAAAGCAAAATAGTAAGTGTTAAGAGTCCCACATTGATAAAATAAGAGAGAAAATATGGGTTTATAAGGCTGTGGGTTAGACTAGCTAATTGGTTGGATTCAATCTTTTAATGTGGTTTGACACATGTGCATTATAGCCCATAGTTTTTAACAAGGAAATGAGAATCCAAATATCTAAGTTTTGTCTTTTTTAAGCAAGTCTAAGTCCGTATGGGAGTAGAGGGAAAAGAAATACCTGTCCTGCAAGTAAGTATTGTACTCGCGAATGGTTGGTATTGCAATTAGCCACCATAAAATTAATCTGTATATTATCAGAGGGTTTCTCGGAGGTACCCAAAGACAAAACTTAAGGAAGAATGTGTTTAGTTCTACAGTCAAGAACACAACACAAAGACTAAGAACTTGAAGAAATCGCCAAGGACCAAGAAGTGGATGCCATTCATCTTTATCCCAATATGCCGGAGTAAATTGACCAAGTGTTCGTTTGACCTAAAATATTCATTAACAAAAGAATAGTTTCCAATCACAAGATGAACATTGTAGAGTTTTTTAAGCAGTAATAATATGTTCATTGAGAATCTACGAAACAAAAGAACGGTTGAAGCAGATAAAGTAGATGCAGTGATTCTACCAAGCCATAAGACATTTATAGACAATGAAACCGTAATAGACTCTTGACTGGTTAGCTCTTTGTACTACAGAAATAATATAGATGCCAACAGCATTGTTACGACTCAATGGCAAAAGAAAAAGCTCATTATGATACAGTATGCAATCCCACAACTTTCAACCCAGAAAATTCTCAGTGTACATAAAAGAAATATGTGACCACTAAAAATCAACAAAGCACAGAAGTACTTCAACTGTATAAGTTCAGGAAATACATACTTTGCCTATAATATTTGGCTGCCGGCTTATACCAACCCACTCATATGTTTTGCCATCAAAATACCTAACAGTTCGCATCCCTGCCCAGATACCTGTAGAGTACATCCTACCTGTTAGTATCAGGTCAATAGTTCAACATACTGACACAATCAATTTACTGAAGATGACAAAAGAACATATTACATCAATGCATAATTTGGTACGGATTAGCAAGCGGGAAAATAGAGGTTTCAGGGAAATTTTCTGTTTTGATAGAAAAGGACGTCTGGTTCCAATTCTATATCAGATATCTCTCCTGTAGAACTTTCCTATCCTTGCTTACTAAAAGCACTCATCCGATTACAATTATTATTGTACTAGTGCATCATAGCATCTCAATCAAACAAGCAATCACATTACAACTTACAAAAAAATATTTGATTTTAAAACTGCATTAGGTACTTGAACACATAAAGACCTTGTTCAACAATGTACAAACACTTGTCCAACAAAATTAACTTCTAAGTTATAACCAAATCTGATGTACCACAAAGGCTTGCCTCATCTATATTGACTATATATTTTCATAAGAATTGGATCAGAAAACAATTATGGAATGGGCCTAAACCAAGAGCACAGAGCAAAGTGGTTTTCATACTTTCACCAAGTACAGGGGATATTATTTGCCTGCATGAACTTCATACAAACAAATGCTAATAAAATTATATTGATGCTCACCAAACCAGTTGCAGATTAATATGTCAAGAACAATGCTATCCCACCAGCACTCATTAAAATTTGGTAACATATGACGGAAGGTAAACTGAAAGCACAAAATAAAAGATTAGAAAATGACAAATACTCATCTAAACAATTCACTTAGGGGGGTAATTTGTATAGGAACTAAAGTATAAGCTAAACGGAAGCTGGCCAAGACTTCTACCTCCATCAACTCAAAGCCAATTGATAAGACCCACAACAGAGGCTGATTGCGAATCATTATGGCTTTTCCCCACCACCCAAGAATATGAGCCAGAACAAACTCATCAAACAGAGTATCCTATAAGACAAAGCAATGAATCAGATAGACTAAATGGTCAAGTCAAGAACAAAAAGGAGAACCCAAGGTAAAATAACTAATGGAAAAAAAATATAAATATGAATTTTACAAGGATGTGAAAGTAGAATCATACATAAACATTCTTAAACTTGTTGGTCGCATTTTCAGATATGTAGATTCTGCAATCAGCACCGTAGGATCTTTCAGGAAGTTCTGTACAAGTAATAATGCACTTAAACAAAAACAAAGCACTTTCAAGAAAGGAGATGCAAGTTGCACGGATCGCCTATAAAAGATAAGCTGATCAATGTCTAATTGCTAGATGATAGGCCCAAATTCATTACCAACACCAAGATCGGGATGCAGATATTTCATAAACTGGCGAGCATCATCACGCTTCTGAGAGACCAACAGTTTTGTTAATGATTATTAACAAAGGTTAGACAAAGTCAAAAGAGCAATCCATTAAAATAATTTACAAAAACAAGCAAAAATGAATCTTGACAAACAACTAACCTGAAAAAGCAAAAATGTTAATGAAACAAGGTAGATGACTGCCATTCCATGAACAAGACGCCAGATGGCAGGATGTGGTCTAATAAGAACTCTGCAATGGTAGGTACTTGAAATTAAAGTGTGCAGATAGCCACTCATCAATGTAAAGCAGAAAGGGAGTCGAATAACAACAAATTAATGAAGAAGAAACACAAAAGTAAATTCTCATAAAAAATTAGAGTTCACAACTTACGTTGAAGGGGCTTGCAGTAAAGAGTAAGCAAGATACACTGCAACCATTGCCCATACTCCCCTAATAAATACAAGGAAAACAACTTTTTATATTCGCTAAGAAATTGAATAATTGATCATTAATAATGAAGGCAAAAACTCAAAAACACCATGAAGAGAATGCACAAACCTTTTCACAGATATAATAATATCACTAGTTGAGGTGCTTTCTGGATCTAGAGCTCCACTTGCCCAACTGAAATGATGTTGACATAAATAAATCAAGATCTTCAAGAGAAACATATTCTATGTCAGGAACATGTGGAAAAATTAATTAGCAGTAAATTAGTAAAGATGCAGAAATCAAGAAATATATCATTGAGAAGACAATTGGCGAGACTTAAAGGAAAGCAATCTTGTATACTTCCAAAAGGAGGACAATATAACTGCTGTATAGAGAAGTGGCAGGGAAAAAGCTACATCAAAGGAAGGAGATGAATTCAAGACAAATTGGTCAAAGGGAAAGAGACTTTAGAATATGCCAATTTTGCATCTAAGAAGCAAGTGAACAATACTATGTAAAGGCTGAATGCATCAAACATATACAAATAGGAAATATTATCTAGATGATTGCAGAACTGCTAAATAAGACTACATAGCAACTTATATAAATCTCCCAAGTCAGTAATAGACTCTGAAAAATTGACATTCTCAAATCAACTCAACTAAGCCTTAATTCCAAAGTAGTTGGGTTCGGCTATATGACTCTATGAATCCCCTTGCACTAGCATTTGTGTCTCAACATCCACCAAACTATATTTTGGTTAGACTCTTAAGTCTTACCTAGCTCTTACTACTACCAATGTCTCACTCATACTGGCTAAATTGATGTGCCAGGATATTTTCTTTCTTTCATATTTTATTTTCTAATAAATAACAATGGTTTTTTTTTTTCTTTCTTTCTTTTGGTTTCTAACAACAGTGAATGGATATAACTAGGCAGAATTCTTTCCAGTCTAAAGGTGAAAAACAATTTGTATGAAGAAGCAGGCATATTGAATTCTGTGAACAAAACAGAAAATTGTTAAAATTACTTTAAAAAAAAAAAAAAAAAAACTGAAATAACAATTGTAAAGAAGTATCTGAACTATGCACCCATAGAAAGATCGATTAACTCACATGAGAAAACATGCACCAATAAGTAACAGCGTAATTGTACGCGGTTTGTATGCCCAAGCAGTCCAAGGATCCAATTCATCAACAGAAGTTGATGAGCCCAAGTGACCATTTTGCAAAGAAACAACATTCTTTTTGCTACTCCTTCTATGACCATTAGGCTCCATAAGCCTCCTCTATCAAAACCCAGCTTCTTGACTGCATATAAAAAATTTTCAACAGATAAATGAGGCTGGTAACTCCAGTGAGAAAAGCTGAACCATATAAAAGTATATTAAGCTAACATATGCACAGAAATAAAGCTCAGAATCTATAAAATCCCAGCCTCGATTAAATGTGAAATGTGTTGCAAGGCTATATCATATACTCCGTAACTCAAAACTATTTTTATATTCTTGTCAAAGCCAAAAAAGTATATATTAACTCAAGACCAATAATTGTGAAGCGTGTTTAATATATTCCATTAGAAAGCATGTAAAGTCTATGGTCAAGTAAAGCAAAAATATTGGGTGCTAAACTAAACAAAGTGTTAATCCTGAATTCTATTTCTCCATTCAACTCTCTTGACACTAGTTCAGCACTAAGCCTTGTACCACCATGCCTTTCTTAACAATGTCCACCAAAGCTATGGTCTAATCCTTTCTCACCTAGCTTCTACCACAACCATCATGCTGTGAAAATTTTTAACTGCTGACCTCTGTAGTATTCTAGATGCAATAGAGGCAGGAGAAGGACAAAAAGGATAGCCAAATTGTAATCATAATTATGTACTGCTAATTTAACCAGTAAGGCAAAAAAGCAGTCCCAGAATCCAATTCTCATTTTATCTGGCATCTTTTATCTAAAACTTCAGCAAAATCAGACTGCATCGATGGTTTATTCCCAACCTCATTACCTCTATTTGAATACAAATCTACCTTCCAAAGATGCAAAAATACATGACTTAGAAGCAAACTCAATCCAAATGAAAAACTAAACCTAAAAATTAGCTCTGCCACATTTAACACTCATACTCAAACTATTACTAAATTTCAAAACACATACATAAACCTAAGAGATCATCATTATCTACAAACATCCACCAAAAAAAAAAAGCATACAAGATATAAAGCTTGGAAGTGCAATGATGGAGAAAGCTAAACATTAAACAGTAAGAAGAAATGTTAATGATAGTTGACACACCTCTTCTTCAAACTTAAATCCTTTGTACTTTCATGCGCACTAAAACCCTATTGAAACTAATTAAAGCAACTCAGATTATCCAGCGTTTTCCAGAATAACACAAATTTCCATAAAAATTCGCTAAAAAACTGACCTTTATCAAGTACGAACCACAAAATCCAGCCGAAATTTCAAAATCCCTCCACTGCATGCCACCGAAAATTTTTTTTAAAAAATAAATTAAATTCAAAAGAGCATCACCTACGTACCGCCAAGGCGCCAACCCCTAAAAAAAAGCGTATACGATTCGAATTGAAAGCCATCCGATTTGAGAAAATATAAGTAGAACCCCGATTCCAAAACCGCAGCAATAAGTAACGTATGGTGCATGCCTATCATCTTAACCAATCCCAAAAACCTTCTCCCACACGTGGCAGTTTCAGATTACAAAACTCAATAATATTACGTATTCCACACTGAAAAATATGCCGTATAAACAACACAGACACACACACACGTGTCTATGTACGAACAGAAATACATATAAACAGAGAGGGAAGGTAGTAAAATAAGCTTTAAAAAGGGCAAATTATGGTACTTGCATTCAGAAAAAGCTGACAGGCGAGGCGTGGCCGTACGATTGGAGGGAAAGATTGCAGTGGCCGTTGGATCAGAGCCAGAGAAAGATTTGCAGAAATGAAGGCGTTGGCGCAGCTGAAATGCAAAAAACCAAATACTCTCTCTCTCTCTCTCTCTCTCTCTCTCTCTCTGGAAGTGTGTACGTATATATAGGTGTATATATAGGTATGGATCTTCTTCTTCTTCTTTCTTCTTCTTCTTCTTGTGTGACAGTTCAGAACAGCTGAAGAGAGAGTAATGTCTGTACGTCGGTCAAAAGGCCAGAGTGGTAATAAAGGAATATAAGGATACGTCCTGCAATGGAATTTGATAATTAATTAGAGTATCTTTTTTATATAATGCCTAAATTGCCCTTTCTAGATTTCTTTATTTTTTATCGAGTAAACACTTTTGGTCCCTTAACTATCATAATCGAAACACTTTTGGTCCTTAACTAAATGTATGACTTTCTAACGAGTATCATTTCTGATTTTCCGATCCAGTTTTCTGATTACATATTACCGAAATTTCAACCAAAAAAATATTATGTTGTAATTAGAGTGGTGTTTTGGTCCTTTCAAATTTGTTTCATTTTCCTCTTTTATGTTTTTATGTTTTGTTTCATTAGTTTTCTCTTTATGTTATCTAATAAATTGCTGCTGCCAGCATTTCAAGCTTTTTAAGATACATTGAGTGCTAATAATGGTTTTGTTCACTTGACTTTTATGTATTTTTAAAATATCCTAAGATTGAATTTCGCAAAATTATATTTTGACCATAAAAAAAGTAAATTTTGAATTGACCAAATGATTTTAAGTTATCTTGTTGCATGTATACTTCTACATACAATCAATGTTATAAAAATCGCACATAAGCGAGGCCGGACCACTTCGAAGAAGGCTGGAATCGACCTTTTTCGCGGCCGGGCGCCTAGACCATCTAGTCGGTTGAATAATTACTGTATGGCGTTTTTTTTAAGGGTTATTCACTCAAAACAACATCGTTTTGAGGGAATAACATTAAAAAAAAAAATTACTATGTTCGTTCAAAGACGCCTAGACAGACGGACCAGAGACTCCAACGCTGCCTCCGCCTATGCTTCCACAGCACTGTCGTTGTTGATGTCGCTCGCTGCAATGGCCAGTCACCGCCTCGCCTCCGTCCTTTGCCTTGCCTCCAATGAGTGTAGTTTAGATACACTATATATAGTGTCTGCCGTTTTGGACCATGGTCCACAAGTTAAGAGACCTCTGTTAGAATTAAATATTTTAATATTACTTTTTAATTTTTATACTTGATAACATGCGGTTGGGATCAAAATGAGAGTGCAACATAACTATATGTCTGTATTTATTTTACTTCAAAATTGAATCCATTTAAAATCGTCAATTTCAGATTCTCAATTTGATCGAATATGTCCTGACTAATTAATTTATATTGCCAAACAGAGGCCAAACCCGTGAACATATAGGTAGGTAAAACGCCACTAACCCTAGTTTTAGGTTTCCACAAAAGTGAAAGGTGGTTCTAAGTATACCCACTTTGTCCTTTAGGATTGTGCTTCCATAAAGTTGGAGTAAAGAATTGACAGGTGAGTTATATTGGAATTGGTGTTTGTGTTTGGTTGATGAAGAGGTAGAAGAAATAAAGACAATTCAATGCAAAAATACAAACCATAAATGCATGGTGGTTTAAGGAAAGTGATTTTACAAGGTTGGAACCTTGTGAAAAAGGGCAAATTTGGTTAGACAACATAATTTTTCTTCGCAATCTATGAATGGTCAAATTGTTTAACTTCTGTTCCATATTTCATTGATATGACATATCCAACACATTGGCATATTGATGAAGATATAAGCTAAGTCTATAATACATTAGGCTTAGGTCTAAATGGGAGCTATGAGTTGATCGTTGATAGGTCTGGTTAGTCATATGTGAATAGGGATGGCAACAAGGCGGGGCGGGGAGTATACTTCATGTCTCCGTTCTTATTTTTGACGGAAAATTAAAAATAGTCTTCATCCCTGTCTTATTTTTTACGGGGAATTGAAAATAGTTCACATTCCTGTCTCTACACGAAATTTTGAGATTCCCCATCTTTCGTCAACTCTCAGCCAAATCTTAAATTAGTATAATTTTAAATTTTAAACAATTATATATATATATATATATATATATATATATATATATATATATATATATATATATATATATATATATATGCGGGGACGGGGATATCCCTTCCCGCCCTGCTCCATCCCAGAATAATTATTATAATTAATATATATATATATATTAATTATAATTAATATATATATATATATATATATATTAATTAATATATATATATATATTAATTATAATAATTATTCTGGGATGGAGCAGGGCGGGAAGGGATATCCCCGTCCCCGTTCACCAAAAATTTTCTCCATCTCCGTTCCCGATAGAGGCGGGGCAAATTGCCATCTCTATATGTGGAAGGACCACAGCGATACCATCACACACACACACATATATATAATTTGAAAATAATGAGATTTATAATCTTGAAAATTATAATCCCAACAAACAATCGCCGATTGTCAAAATCTTAATTATTGATTATTATCGGTGGATGATATATAAGTTATTGAACATAAATGTATAAAAATGACAAGTTAATATGTCTAATTATAACTTTTTAAAATTTAAAAGTTTAATTAATTTTTTTCGTATAAAGTTATATGTTATGTTTAACATTTTTTTATATCTAAAAGTATGCTAAAGTTATATGGAGTAAGTTACTTGAAATGTACATACTTTTTTTTCCAGTTTAGTGAGTCGTGATGAGAAACAATCACACTTTCACTTCTATATATGCGTTGGTTTTCGTGACTGATGATGATTGAGGAACTCATTAGCCTTTGTTACCTGACATGATTGAAGAGCAACTTTAATGTATCAAGTTAAGTTTCTTTTCTTTTCTTTTTTTTTAATTTTTTTAAATATCAAGTTTTTTTCTTGCTTTTTGTAGTTTAATTGAGAGAGAAAAAAAAAAGTAATTTTGTAAAAATAAAAATTAATGATTTATGCACCCACTGAGCGTAGTTGGTACGCGAAATGCGCATCAACGCGTATTAAAAAATGTGGAGTCCACAATTACTTCCTGGAATTTTATTTTGTTCACTTTCCTCTACCTTCTCTTTTTCATGTCATAGAAAAAAAAAATCATTGATGTCCGCACGGGCTTAACTCATTGATTCAGTAGGTAATATTTGAGAGAAAATACCAAAATTCGAACCTAAACAGCAACAGTGTAGTGTATCTGTGTATGAATTATGTTCAAAATAGACAAATTCTTTGTACACACTATAATTTACAGTATCTCAAATATTTTATTGAGTCGAAATATGGACACTCATTGATGATCTTATTCTATCATGTGACTCTTTATTTGACACTACATTTTCACTTGCCATCTGCCTAGAAACTTGTGGCCAAACAAAACATTGGTACCATCATTAGATTTCAATTTACACCGTCCTAAGATTTCTTCATTATTACAACCTAACACTTCTATATTTTCATCATATCGAACGTTAGATAAGTTGCGTACACTAATAATGTGTCCGTAACACATATCAACTTTATCGCGGATTTGCGGCTATACACACGTGGGGATTTTTACCACACCCTAAATTTTATCTTATACAATTGTCACTTTTGACTTTTGATTAATAATATAAATTTTGTGTTCACTACCATTATAAAATTTTGTTTAATACTTTTTTTTTTTGAAATAATTACAAAGTTATTATAATACGTACTCTTTGTCTTAATTACAAAATAATAATGAATGAATTTTTTTTTTGAATGCCTACTGACTCTATTACAATGTATTATCTGTTCATATATTTTCTCAACCTACTAAAACACAAAAAGCCACATAGTCTTGGTAATAATGAATGAAATTATTTTGCATTTTAATTAAATAGAACATATCATTTCATTTGAATTATATATATATATATACACGCGTGCACACTGAAACACACACACACATACACACTTGTTCTTAACAAAAAAAACTAAGAATCAATTACACTCATTCATCTATCTATATCTAACGATTCATCAGTGTGATATTTTAATAATTTTTTCAATTTTAAAAGTTTATTTTTCAACATTGTACTATATGGTGTACTTTGTAATACTATAATGTGCATTTTGGCCAGTTTAAAAGTGCAATGCACTTAGTTTTCACTTTTATGATTTAGTTTTTTTTTAATATATATATATATATATATATATATATATATATATATATATATATATATATATATATATTTAATTTAGTGTTTCGCTTTTTAGTTTGGTTTGTAGGTTCACTTTTTATTGCTTAGGGTTTACTATTTTCGGTTTAGGTTAATTATTTAGTTTTTTGGTTTAGGCTTTAGGCTGGTTTATATATCCAGAATCGCATTCTGATAATGTTAAGTTTAAATCTCCATTTAGTCCATTTTTAGATGGATAAACAAGATTTCGATCTTTACATTTCTCACATGATCCTTTATGTATATGTTTAAAATATACATTGTAATTTCAGCCTTGAGGTCTATATAATTTAGCGGTGATGATGAAATGAATAGAAATTAAGATTTCAAACAATGTTGAAATTGATATGATGTGTAGTCCTATCATATACATACAAACAATGGCCTCATCAATTTGAGTTGTCATGAAAAAGAAAGATATCATATTGATTATAAGTGGTGACAACAAATTTTTAATTACAAACAAAATTCGCGATTTTTTTTTTCTTAAAAAAAATTATTGCAAACCAGATGGACTAACAATAGGATAATATTGATTGATTGAAAACATTAGTATATATCATAATTCATAACCTAATTAAGTTGGCATATATATATATATATATATATATATATATATATATATATATATATATATATATATATTAAAGAGGTTGTTGCTTAATTATAAACACCAGCTACATTCATGGGGCCAAAAGAGCTGTATATTCCAATGTTTGAATAAATTATATTACATAATCACAAATTCTAATTTAAAAAATGTCATTTGTATACAAATTAACATTTATTAATATAATTTTCTGATTGTTTATACATATTCTCATGAATTAGTTGAGTCCATCGATTATATATTAATTAAATAAAATCATGTAAATATGTATAAATTTATTAGAAAATTTTGTAAACCCGAAGAATAACGATGATGACTATTATAAGTAGAAATGGGTATACTATATGCATACTTTTTTTTTTTTTGACATATTGTACTGGTATATTATTATTATTATTATTATTATTATTATTATTATTATTTTGACATATTGTACTGATATATGCATCTTGCAGGATGAAACTAATTTAGTCGAGTCTCGATTAGACTCTATTCAAGCGCAACTATATGTATACTTTGTAAGAAAATGAAAATAAAACCATCATTTCATTTATAAAACTGGCGCCATTTGGTTACCGTGTTCTTAATTATTGTTCGACATCATAGAATTTTTCTTAAATTTATTATATATAAAATTTTACGTTGATGTAAGTTTTAGTAGGAGGCAATGAGATTCCACTTCCATGAAAAGAAGAAAAAATGTGCAATATATTTATTGCACCGCATATATATGTGTGTAATTAGGTTTAGAAATTAGAATTAGAATATAATAATAAATAATAACAACAAAAAATGAAGCAATAATTAGAGTATTGTACTATTGTGGGCAATAGCAACTAAGTGATAAATAGATTAGACGTGAAAAATTAAAGGCCCCCGATTCCATTCCCATCAACATTATTCAACTAATCTAGTCCAGAGAATGTTTGTGAAATATCTATAATATTTATAATTTCATTATATATATATATATATATATATATATATATATATATATATATATATATATATATATATACACGATGTATTCTTTTGGTCGAACAATTGACTTGATAACCACAAGATTACAAGTCTGACTTTATGTGGGAACTGTCTATTTGCTTTCGTAGTTTGAGTTGGTCAACCATTGACAACTTATGGGCGAATTAGAGACGCAGTGAAAAGTCTCACTTGCGTCTAATGAGAGTTGCAAGTGCCACTTGCATCTCTTTTGACCGATGCCAATGGAAGACACACGCAAGTAGCAATTACGTTTTTAGTACAACACGAGAAACGCAATTGCCACTTGCATTTCATCTTCATATCTATACGCGTGAGAGCATATAATATGTGAGACGCAAGTGCCACTTGCGCTTGACATATTTTTTTAAATGGAAAAAATGTTTAAAAAATTTTCTAAACCTCATTTGGGAATGCATTTTTGACAAGAAACCCTAAATAAGTTTTTTTTTTCAATATTATACAATTTTTTGCTATGGCCTATTCAAAGCTTCCCATTTTAATTCTTATCCAATTTCCCTATGTTTAAAAAAAATAAAAATTGCAACCCCATAATTCATTTCCATTCTTACCTTACCAAGTAGCAAAACGAAAAACAACAGTGCATAAAAAATAATAATAATAATAATAATAATAATAATAATAATAATAATAATAATAATAATAATAATAATAATAATAAAAGAAGAGAAAAACCTACTACTACAACTACAAATAGATTATCCCCTTAGCTTGTGCATTCCGAAAACTATGTACAAAAAGAGAATAAAACAATTGTTATACCATAGACCAGGATTCATATTGCATTTGTGAACCCTAATACAAAAATTTTGTACCTTCTGATAACACATTTTGTACCTACAATTAACAATTTCGGTATATGTAAACAAATAACTTGATAAAACAATAATAATAATAATAATAATAATAATAATAACTTGATAATAACAATACAATAATAATAATAATAATAATAATAATAATAATAATAATAATAAAAGAAGAGAAAAACCTACTACTACAACTACAAATGGATTATCCCCTTAGCTTGTGCATTCCGAAAACTATGTACAAAAAGAGAATAAAACAATTGTTATACCATAGACCAGGATTCATATTGCATTTGTGAACCCTAATACAAAAATTTTGTACCTTCTGATAACACATTTTGTACCTACAATTAACAATTTCGGTATATGTAAACAAATAACTTGATAATAACTGACACATAAGATGATAGCTACATGTATAGAAACTAAACTGTAGGTACAGAATGTGTCACTATAGATACAAAATCTGACTTGATAATTGCTAACACATGATATGACAGCTACTGATACAAAAACTATTAACTGCAAGTACAAAATGTATCAAGTATAGATACAGAATCTGAAGGTTATTTTTGGACCAGGGTCTACAATGCAAAATAGACCCTGGTCCATGGTATAATTTGCCAGAATAAAACACATTGGTAACTAGGTAGCTTGCAAGCTAGCTAGCTCAAAGAATTAGTTGCTTTTTTGCCCCACGCTGAATCCTTTTACAAAATACCCCCCACCCCACACCACCCCACACATCTTTATGATGCCACCATGTAGTTGTCTATGAAATAGCTGAGTGAGCCATGCCATTGCCTACTAAGTGACTGGTATCTCGTTATCTTGAACACACGCAACACCCCGCTTGCCCCATACCCGTACCCATACCAACTCTTTCACCAAATTAGCAAAGTCAGTCCCTCGGTGGATTGGCATGTCCACGTGATGTTTCGTCAGCACAGCACTGCATTCCAAAATCAGGCACTGACATACCACTGCCTCGGTGTCACAAGACGAATAATATTATGAGGCTGTGCTTAGAGCACACACCACTTGGTGGCCATTTTGTATCATAAGTTCAAAACTTCAATTGTGATCTGTCTTGCTCTTTTTCAGAAACATTGATATCTGATCAACATTACCATTTGTTGCTCGGTTTTCCCCTAACAACCAATCCAGAGCCTCAGCTGCTGCATCTTTTTCTGCTTGTTTCTTGTTATTGCATGGCCGGCCAATTATCTGTGTCCCATTGAACTCCACTGTTGCTCGAAACTGGTTGTTACCAAGTTGTTTTGTCTCATACACAGGGGCTGAATAGCCTGCTCGGCTTAGTATAGTCTGTAGTCGGCTCTTAGAATTATCACCCCCGGGACCACTTTCGGTTCTTGATATCATGGCTGCTGCTGGTGATGATGCAGCAACAAATGGCTTGGATTGTTGTACAACCTGATGGTTGAAAACAAATTTACCACTGCATTGATCCCCTGAGAGAAGCAACCGTATTGCAGACACAAGTTCGTGATATGCATGTAAATCCATCCTCGGATATAGGAGCTGCACAAACAAACTTAACATCAATCATCAATTATCTGACAGTTAGGTGTTGTGATGTTTAAAACGGTGTAGCTAAGTGAATGCGCAATGGAAAGAGCACATACTGTTATGAACTGAGACTATAAATAATGCAATGGAAACAAAATACAAAATAGAAACTGAAAGACCAAAACACTTGTAGCTGCTCCCTCCCTCTTTCACTTACTTTGGTCTGAATTAGCTCATCGAGCTCTCTCCTTAAAGTTTGGAACATTTCTGCTATTGCAGAGCTCATAAAGAACTCTAGGTATCCACCCAACATTGTCAAGTGGCCCTCCTGTCAGATCATTTGATATTGTCATTAAACAAATTACTTTATGTATCAAGTAGTCTTGGGGAATAATAGACAAGAGTACTCACCATATTGCCCTTCAAAATGCTTCCACCAAATAACAGCAGTACTGAGTCAGAGACAGCTGTAGAATCCCGAAGAAAAACAGAGTTCACTTTAATTTTCTCGTTGAAAGCTAGCCATGGGAATGGTATCTTAGAATCCCGTGCATTAACAGAGTTCTGCACATGTATATCGAGCAAATATGTAACTGTAAATGTGTTTGAACTTTGAATGAAGATACAAGAAGCCAATAAGCACAAGATATCCTTACAGAGTACAAAAACACCTGGCCATCTTCCATCGTTTTCAATGAGAATGACTTCTCATTATGCTGCAAAGCATTGCCATAACAAGTATTTAATTGAAGAAACAAGATATTAGTATGAAGTGAAAGGACTAAAAAGGGATGGCAGGGGAATAAATCCAGCTTCAATAATAGAATAGCCATTTTTTTCTTGTTGGGGGGTAGTCTTGTGAACTAGTTATAGATTATTGACTCTTTAGATATTAGTAATATAAACATATGCATACAGGTAATTTCAAATTAAGCGAAATGTCCAAAACAAGATGACTAATGTGGGTAATTCATCAAATACCCAGCTTACATAACCAGTTCTAGAGAAACTCATAAAGGCTTACCACAATCGAGCAGATTCCAGGGTATAGTCCATAGCAAATAACTGCTCGAAGTAAACACAGATCGTAACTCCAAGCATTGTAAATGGCAGCATTGCTGTCAACAAGGCCAGCATCCTTAAGTAAAGAGTAGAACTCTCTTCGAAGAGAATCAATAGCTTTCATCGATTGTGCAGAAAGAAAATTCTTCCAGCAGTATTCATATCCGGCAAGATCTTTTTCAGCATCTCTCCAGCCTTCATAAGCACGGACAAGAGCAAGATGGTCACTATGATCACGAGAAAACTGAGCCTTCGCAGCTTCAGCTAGCTGAAAATAAGAAACACCACTTGTTACATACAAATATACAATATTGGCACATGAAAGGAAGAAGCAACATACAGTTGTTCGAAGCGTTAAGCACAATTGATCCTTGGGGATTAAAGGGCAAACAAAGTTTGCAGGTTTTAAAACTAAACCTCACAATATGTATAAAATTTATCTGCACACCTAGTACAAAAATTGCTGTTATCATAAAAATTTGACAATCAGCACATGCTTTTGCATAGCTTGGCAATTTTGACTTTTTAAGAACTAACATGTGTAACTCCAATTTTCAGGACGTTGGCAAGCAGCAATAAAAAACATGACACCATCGAAAAATCTGAAGATATGAGCACGCAATATTATTAATTCAGTACAAACGTGTAAAACATATTTATATGTATGACTACTGCTTTTCTGCTACAATAAGAAAATTAGTCATTTCTAACCTTTCCCCTTTATCAAAGGGAACCCAGAACAGAAAGGATTCCCTTAATTTAATCACCAGATTACATGCAAGTTCTGTCATAATGGCACACACATTATTCAGTGCTGCCAGCATTAAATTGCTACATTAGTATATATTAATGGATGCAAGGAGATATTATTCACCTTACCTGTCTGACAGCTTACTAATGGCTGTTGTAAAAGTGCAAGTTCAGCATTTGACTAGCCAATCTACTCTTTTAGATCAAAGGCTTCTTTGCATCTTTAGTTTAGAAATGATCTTTGTACAAACTTAGTTTAAATACCATAGGCACCAATGGGGTACCACCCAAATTACAGAGAAAATGAAACACAAAAGATACTAAAAGCATGTTCATGTTGATATTTTTATTTCTTTTGGGCAATACATTCAATATCGGATTGACATTCCAATGATAAAAACATGTACAAAACCCACCAACTATGGCTATATACTTAAAGTTGTACTGATTACATACAGATACTCAATGTGTTATTCAATAAAAATAGATATAAAATAATAAAATTTTGAACAATGCATTCATCACACTATTCCTGGATAAGCATTAATGATTAATAGAGAGAATATACCACAAAATACAAAAAGAAAAGTTGTAGAAGATAAAAAAATAAATAAATAAATAAATAAACAAAAACAAATAACCATTTTGCAACCCAAGATGAACTTACATCTTTCTTGTCTAGTGGCGCCAAGAAAGGATCACGAACACTAAGACCAGCCACAATAGTTAAAACTGGGTCCAAACAATTGAAAATAGCTCCAAGTATAATCATCTTTCCAAGTTTAGGTTCCATTGGAAGCATGGTTAAGTAGCGTCCTGTTGGAAACCAGGTGGAAAAGCAACGTCAGGATGCAGCCTTAGCATCAATTTCTGTAATAAAAGTGATGGCACTGAACAAAGCTCAGACCTAAAACAGTGAGATTTTCATTCTCATCCAAAGCCCCAATGATCTTCAGATATTCAATAGCATTTTGAACCTAGCAGTAAAATGAGGTAATGAGTTGTTGGATAATTTGAAAGCTCTACACATGGAGGATATGACTTTTATATATTGGCATATTGCTAGAGAAATTCATAGTTATTCCTGAAACCAATAAACTGAAATACTATAGGACCAGAACATTTTATCTAATTAAGTATAGTACCGCTAACAACTCTGGTGACTGCAAAGCCCTGGATAGGAACTCAGAAATGCTACCAAGTTTTAAACTTTTGATTTGCAAACAAAGTGACTGCAAAGGTGTTCTCAGAATTTCAGGCAGTTGGTAATCTGCAAGAGCATCAAATACACATCTAGGATAAAGATGATAACATATTCCAGGCCGAACACGTCCAGCTCTTCCCCTTCTCTATTAATTGCAAGATTGGACCAAAAAGAAGACAGTTAATAAGTTTCTAAAGCAGTATGAGGATTTTATGTATGCAGACTGAAAGATTGTAAGTAGAAAAGTGCATATCAAACATTAAAAATAAAATCAATTCTTAAACTAAAAATTTTCGTTGCGTAACAACAGGGTCGCCTGCATAAATGGCAATTCCTTTCTATGATGTGTCACTTTGACGCAATGCATGCTGCATATGATGCCTGAGGTGCAGGAACCTATTTTAATGCGCACCACCAATTTGTTTGGCAAGAGTACAGAATAACTGTCTCTACGGTTATGTTCCCCTCCCAATTTATTTATTTATTAAATTTGGTTGATGGTTTCGTTTGAGAATGGACAGATAGGGTTTTATTAATTTCGCAATGTTGACCAACATCTAACAATCATTTAATAGATTAAAAATAAAAAGGGAAGTTTCATCTAGACCCCCAGTCAGCCTTAAATATTTTGCTTTCCCTATTTTTACCTCAATGAGATACTTTTTTTAAAACAAAATTTTAAAATTTATGTATTATGACTAATGTTGTTTAAATATTTGTATTCAGTCAAAATAACAAGAGATGACCAACTTTAATGCTAATATTACTTATTAATAGTGCAGTTACTATTTATAATTATTAAAATGAAATGTACATACTAGGAGATGTATCCAACTAACATCTAAAAAGAATATAAACTTTTGAACAACTATTCACCCCCCCCCCCCCCCCCCCCCCAAAAAAAAAAATAAATAAATAAATAAATAAATAACTTACTTGTTGAGCTGAAACCTTTGATATCCATGAAGGAAGTAAACAAGGAGTATTATTGAGTGCATCATATGATGTCTCTTTTGCCTTCCCGCAGTCAATAACAAAAACCACATCATTGATGGTAATACTAGTTTCAGCAATATTAGTAGCCAACACAATCTTCCTAACTCCACCTTCAGGCTCATCGAATATTAACCTCTACACACAAAACATTCATAAGTACAGACAAACGAATAAACAAAAATAAACAAGTCATAACATTCTTCACACTCCATATAGCTGATTTGCATATAATAGAAGTGTATATACTCAAATGCATAATAAACTCTGACATTTATATATAGTGAATGAACAGGATAACAAGAAAATGTATACACTCACCTGTTCCAAACTGGCCATAGAACCATGGCATGCCAGCAATAAGACCCGGCTTGCATCTCCCAAGGTAGGATGACATTGGAGCTTTTCTTTAAGAGAACTTATGTCATCCCAACCAGTCATAAAAACTAAAACAGCACCAGGCCCTTCATTTTCACAAATATGGCACAGAAGATATTCTATGAGATTGAAGCCAATACAATCAGGGTTCCAACAAGACAGAGACTCTCTTGTCTGTGGGCTATAATCCTTGAAGTCAGCAGCTCCAAGGGCATCCTAATAATAATGAAGAATTGAGCACAGCACTATTAGAGCATATAAGGAAAGTAAGAAAGCTGCTTTTAATTTAGTATACCTCAACTGCAGACACAAGTTGGCTTTTCCTCTTTCTTGGAGCCTGTTTGTTTACTTTCCACGCCTTCTCCTGACCATAATCATCAACTTGGTTGTATAGAGTCAATCTATATCCCGTCATGTCCAGAATATTTTCCAGAAAATGAGTTTGAACTGGATAAGTAAAGCCCTAAATATTCAACGAGGAAATGAAAATTAGTTTAATCCAACTAAGAAACTATTCTAATTAAGGTAAAAGAAAAAGAAAAAGGTGGGTGGGTGGGTGTGTGTGTGTGTGTGTGTGTGTGTGGGGGGGGGGGGGGGGGGGTTGGGGGTGCTCTAAAGTTCCAACATTAAAAAGTAATTAATATATACATCAAAACAATCGCCCAAAAAGTCCCTATGAGGTTCTTATCTCCAAGTAAGTACTAGATTTGATAATCAGATTGGGAAGTGATGAAGTTAATTAACAAATAACTTCAGTCCCAAATCACCATGATAAGCTCAATTCTGTATTTACAAATTACAATTATAGCCACATGATAATGATGACTGAGCTAACTTAATATTTTATTACTCTCTCCGTTCCATTTTATGTGTCTGGTTTGGTTAACGAGGCTTGACTGAAGTTATTTTTAATCTGATTTTTCATAATATTAAGTTTAGTATTAGTATACAAAATTTATATATTTAGAAACTACATTAAAAGTACTATTAAACACAAAAAAAAAAATCAAATTTAAAAATAAGTAAAAAAAATACTAAAGAAAATAAACAAAGAAGAAAGAGTTAGTTTGACCAATGAATAGTAAGTATGACAGATAAAATAGAACAAGGGAGTATTATATGTGCATTACTGCCAGAATTCCACAAAGAAAAGCTTTCTGATCTTCCCTGGAAGATTGATTTCAGAGTAAAAAGTACACAACTTGCCATTATCATTAAGCACAAGTCATTTCACCACAGAAAATGGTATAAATGACATTTTGCAAGCATTGTACTCAAATATATATATATATATATATATATTAGAGATCATATGAGAACCAACCTCCCCATGAGTCCATGAAAACCAATCTCATCCATTAAAAAGTAGATCTATGGATGAGATTAATTGGGAGATTAAAAACGTGTGTGTGCATATTAGGCATGCCACTTGTTGCACACAACACATGCTTAATATGCACACGGGCCGCGGGCATTTTAATCCTCCAATTAATCTCATTCATAGATCTATTTTTTTAATGGATGAGATTAGTTCTCATGGACTCATGGGGAGGTTCGTTCTCATAGGAACCTCACCCTATACCTATACCTATACATACATATATATATATATATATATATATATATATATATATATATATATATACACATATACATATACATATACATATATATATATATATATATATATCAACATTGATCTATGTATATTTCTAGCATAGATTCAGTTTTGAAAGTGCAAAGGCAGTATATAAAAGTTATGGACATACCTAGTAGCAAGACAAAAAGAACAAGGATATATGCATCTCTATACACAAACAAAGGTCAGGAAAGTTGGACCTTTTTGGTTGCGAGTGAGAAGTGGGTGATAAACAAAAATGGCACAGTTTATAACAAACATATGTTTCGATTCTCCAAAATTTTAGGTGACCTTGGATACAAGCTTGAACCCCCACACTCCCCCCTCTTCCAAGACATTTCTCTCTCTCTAGTGGAAAAAACGTGACTAACTTGTGACTTACCGGAATATGGACTGCGGGAGCCCCACCAAAGTATGATGAGAAAAGCTCCGCATCTAAAGTTGCACTCATCAAAATCAACCTTAGTTCTGGTCGACGAGGGAGTAAATCTTTTAAAACAATGAGCAGAAAATCTGGCATGAACATGTAAAATAGTTAAAAATTACTCCCCCAAACATATTATAACTATATCCTAGTGAAGATGGCACTTTACCTTCATTCATTCCACGCTCATGAATCTCATCCACAATGACATGTGTCACACCTTTCAAGTTTCTATCAACTAGCAATCTTCTCAACAAGATGCCTGTGGTACAAAAAAGGAGATGTGTGTCCCTTCCCTTAACACCTTCAAGCCGAACTTTATAGCCAACCTGAAAAGAGAAGACCAAAAAGAATTAACCTTAGAACAAACAGTCAGAAAAACTTTGATGTGAGATTCAGTTCACATAAAGTTTTTTCAGCTAGAGATTTGGAGACTAACTGCTTCACCCAATTTCTCCCCTCTCTCCACGGCAACCCTTTCAGCTACAGACATAGCAGATATTCTTCTAGGCTGGGTACATATAATACTGCATGCAGCTCCACGCATGGATTCAGTTTCAGACTCTAAAATGAATTGGGGAATTTGTGTGGTCTTCCCACAACCAGTTTCACCTGATATAATAACCACCTGTAAAAATGGGAAACATTTTTCTCATTACCAGCAATATCAAGATTAAAAAAAAAAAAAAAAAAAAAAAAAAAAAAAAAAAAAAAAGATAAAAAGTTTTCCCTTGTTTAAACTATATACAGTTGTCTAAAATTTCATACTGAACTTAATATAACCAAATAACATTTCAAAACAGAAAACAATAAAGCCATCTACACAAGAGAGGACCACTCCCATCACAAAAGCATCCCTTAGTGGAATAGAAAAAATAGATTCTTCATCCTAGCCATATCCATAGGGTAAATATTTTCTCCAAAATTGCAAAACATATCACCTCCCTCTTGCTCCTTTGACATGCTTTTACATTTCAGTACATTAGGAAGTCCAATGTGATTAAGTACACTTCAAGGAATAATGCACCTCAAGTAAGCTGACATACATTGTCTGATATAACTAAATTGAAAGAGGACAAGAATCTCAAGCCACTATGCATAATTGCAGTGAAATGGAAAATTGAACACATCCGACCAACTAGCAGAGGGTTAATAATTAAAGCACCTAAAACTGCTCCATTGAAGAATGCACATAAACAGCTCACACCGATCCTCAATACTCATGCCAGAACACCATTTCCTCCCACCCCCTCCCTCTCTCCCCCCACACACACAAAAACAAATAATAAATAAATAAATTTAAGAAAAGCTAGAGAGCATAGTAGACTAGTAGATAGGTACAGGGTTTTCAAGTCTGCCCAAATTTTGTTTCACAGCTCCACAATGCATATCAGCATACCTGGTTCTGTGAAATGGCACTCAATATTGCATCCTTTTCCTTGTAAGCTGGAAGACTACATCGAAACCCAAGCATCTTCCTACCTTCAGCAGATTCCTACAGCATACAAAAGCAAAGAAGGAAAAAATTATGCCATTCATCCAGTTATAGAATCAAAAGAGGTAATTGAATCCTCACCAGATTCATAACACTAATAGCATTCAATGAGCAAAGATTAAAGAAGTGCTTTAATTGAGTGGTTTTGAGTTGCAAACATAAAAAATTTGTTTATGGAATTTGGGACTATGATGAATATTGGTGTTGTACTGTTGTCACCCAAGGAACAAAAACTAACGAGTTCTTTAATCTCAAGAAATCTTTGCCTTTCACATAAAGTTATCAAAAAATCCCATTTTATCAATTAGAAAGTAAGATCTTATTGCTTTATTATATAAAATCATAAGCAAATCCAGAGAACAGAAGTGGTAGAACAATTTGGAATAATCATTAAGCTTAAAATAAAAAAATATGTTTTTATACTTCAAATAAGCCAGTCCTTAATGAGTAAAACAAGGTTAAAATCATTGTGCAAATTTATTATGTCTGTGAGGACCCCTCAAAATAATCCAGAATGTAGGAACAAGGGGAAAAGTAAATTTGAAGATAAACCTGCTAAAAAAATATTCTGCAAATCCTAGTTACCCATCCCAGTCTTCTTACATGACATTTGGTTAACGGGAATGAAAACAAAAGCATGTGGGACAAAATGGGAATTCTATTCCATTATTTGGTTTGCACAAGGAACAGAAATGGGGATCATATAACTATATAAGGAATGGTATTTCAAATTTTGGTTGGTTTTAAGTATCGATAAGCAATAGATTGCCAAATGACAAAAATATCAACACTATACACACACACACACAGTCCCTCTTGGGAATAGTCATTCCCAATGCAAAGGGAACGACTCATTCTGCGGAATAGAAAACAAACCAAATAACATAGGCTTATTCTAAAAAATGTTATATTTGCAAAATCTCATTATATTTCTGACCTATTCCGCTAACCAACCTAATAGCATTAAAACCAATCCAAAAGATAACAACAACATGGACTTCCACAAGGCAACAAGTCAACAACATTAGAGAAATATTAGCATAACCATTTTAGTTGACAAAGGTCATTTGGAATTCAGCCATCAATACCACTAAATATTGGAGTCCTTTCTCCATCTTAATGCAGAATACACACAATCCACAAAATATGAGTTCTAAAATAAAGAAGCACTCTAATCTCATACCCTTTAGTTTGTGTAATTTGTGATAAAATAAAACCAATGTGTATGGCTACCACATCAAAGGGAGACACCCAACCTTGAAACTGTTTTCACTTTTTCTGAGAATTCACTTCCACAGCCACATGGCCAATGCTCAAAAAGTGAATAGATGGCACTACATCAAGCTGAGCCTTCCATTACTTGTGATTTGTGAATATGAGCGGATAGAATACAGCATCCGTCCTCCTAATTCACTATAACTTTTCCATCTTTAGTATGCAAGCAATACACTTTGGGAGGGTTTTAGATCATCATAATTTTAACAGTAATAAATAGTTGGTTGTGCTGACTAATGGACCTGAAGCCATACGGAGACTCAATTTTCAGCTCTAGAGAAATAAGTAGAGCCATAGCACATGGACTCCGAAGTTCATAAGGTCAATGTTAGAAAGAAAAAAAAAAATCAACCTGCCAACTCTGCTGCTCAGTGTGCATTTGCATACTCCTCCGCCGAATGACATTATCCATGGCAGCCGTATTATGTGGCAGTGGTTCAGGAAGCTCAAAAAGCCCCTCATCAGTACCAATACTACAATTACTGCTTGACCTTGAAAACATAGCTGTGCTAGGCTTACAAGAAAGGTAATTTTTTAGGTGATCGTCTATCCTTCTTGGTAGCCCTGGTGGCAGAATTACCTGTCAACCCATAACCAATTATACAATGATGATAAACAGAAATGATAGAAAAGGCAAAAGAGATGTAGACTACGATTCAGGACTCAAAAAAGAGTTTTAAAAAATAAAAAACAAGGAAATTTGGAAGCAAAATAAGACATCAATATGCTTTTTTTAATTCAAATAAAAACAAAGGCAAGTGAAGACATGACGTGGCAGCCGTAAGGCTGAAAACGGAACATCACATCACATGATAATTATAATAGTGTTTGCATAGATAAGTACAATATGTGAACATTGAACAGCATAAAGAAAATACCTCTCTTTGAGGACGTTTATCATCTAGATCGAACCTGTAGTTTGGCAATGGAACCTTGCTAACAACCACTACTTTTGCATACATATGGCTGTGAAAAAGGTAATTCATGTCAAAAACCCTGTACTCCACAAATCTAAAGATAGAACACCCTAAAACATAAAGTCAAACATACCTATACAAACCCATGCCACTTGCTAAAGCTGCAATCTGTTCATAATCTCGCCTATCTTTTTTCTCCCTTGAGACTATCTCTTGATTATCATTGTCACGTAAAAGGGTGGTCATCTTCCATTTCCATGCATCAACTTTGTCTGAGGTGGCTGAACCCTAAAATCCATATGCAAACATTAATTGTGTCACAGACATATATGTATTACTTGAATACTGCAGAATTGACTAAGTATCCACATTGTACCAGGCTTTTTTTATATTAAATACATTTATTAAAAGGAGCACCAATACTATGAAACACAAGTACATCAAAATGCACTAACAAGACAAACCAATTACTGAATTTGACCAACCCTTTCTGCCTTTCAAAACCCAAACCATAGAATGATAGAAAACACATCCAGCCTCCCTAACAAAATAAAATTACTTCCTTTAGGAGCATTTTAATCCATCTGGTTTGGGGTTCAAACCTGGTGTTTCTTTCATAATTGGCACTACTTTCTTGTCACCTCATTTCCATTTCTAGTTTACTTTCTATTTTCACTCCCCTGTCCAAAATCTAACAGGCTATATATCTGAAAGAATTAAATATTATTTTCTCTCACAAAAACCACTACAAATTTACAACAAAGAATAGGGAACATTTTAAGCGGCAAATGTCACAACTATTGAAGCAAATGAAAGGTGACAATTGAAAAAGAATATGACTATGCTGTGAAATTGTCATAATAAAATTGCATTTCAATTGACAAATGAAAGTAATTTCGTGAACCGAACAATGAATCTTGGAAAACTATACAATGCTCATGCAGAGTTTAAAGACAACAATCAATGCACACCTCTATACAACAGTTGGTATGTGTTCTTCAAGGTACACCATAAATTGACAAAAAATAGCTCAACTTTACATGCTGTCTTCTATCTTGGGTATAGAAGTTTGTATAAACCGTTTTACTCATCCCAAAAAAAAAAAAAAAAAAATTGTCAAAACCCCAAAAATAGCACAATGATTTCACTTCAAAGTTCAATAAAATAATATAAATACAAGATTCATTAAAATGCAAGATAAAGAAATCATAAGTCACAAGGGAACACTAAAGCAGCCAAACAATGTTCACTCAGAATAGAATACAAATGAGTTTGTGTACCAATTTCCTATTACAAAACAATAAAACACAAACATCCCAATCCGCAATAATAGTAACAACAATAACAATACAGTAATAGTCCATAATAATTATTCCCAACAGACGCACCATTGCTGAGCGTCATGAATGAGATTTGAAAAGTTGGGTACTTCCCTCTAATATAATAAAGAGCTTTTAATTATGGGTAAGGAGTGAAGCGCTGAAGCCCTGAAGGAGAAGGTGAAGGTTTTGGAGTCTGGGATGGAGGGGCAGAACAAAACGGCAGAAGGAGATGCTCTGAATTTTTTTTTAAATAATACAAATAAAACAAGAATACATAATACTAGTTTAAAAACAAAAACAAAATGTTCAGTCGGGATAATACTAGTTATAAAAAATCAAACTTTTCAGTAGGGGCAGTGGACCCCACTGTACCTCCGCCCCTACAGCAAAAGTAGTTTTGACTATTTTTTGCCAAATTTTAAAAGTTAGCTACTTTTGTCCATATGCTTCCATTTTTGCCTATTTCAGTTAATTTCCCAATACAAGTGAATCCTACCTTCTCAAAAGTTCAGTAAATATCCATAAGTCCGTCTACTGTCACTACCAAAATCAGACCCTTCCAAACTTAGCCACATAATTTGGTCTATTTTTGCCACCAAGTGCATTAATTCGGTGAGGAATATAATACTGCTGAAATATAAACTCTTAGATACTAAGATTAGAGGCAATCCTGAAATGAAGAATTACAAAACCTGGAAGCAATCACCATATAATAGTACAATGTATCTGCCAGACACAAAACATGAAGCTAATAGGCAGGATAATATTCACTCACTAAGAACTCAAATGTGGGATGATCAAGGCAAAATCATGTAGCATAACAACAATGTATTGATGCCTAAATGCAATTATGTCAGAATAATTAATTGAGGTTTATCAGAACACAAAAATAGCTCAATTTAACACAGCATTAAAGAAGGACAGAACTACAAGAGTTAATAATAATTATTACATTATACAATAGCGCAAAACAAGCATCCAAAACTTACGACGAAGACAGGGAGCTCGTAATCACGGTGGGAACCTTCCTCGTAGACATCATCAAGCTGAGGATTCTTCTGCGGTTGCGTGTTGCGGAAATGACACTGTTGTTGCGGTTGGAGTTGATGGTGAGGCGGCAAGTAAGGATATGGATTGTTAGTTTTAGATTTAGGGAAGGAGGTTTTGCTGCTAAAACTGGGCTTCGAATCGATAGGTGCGGTGGGAGTGAGGCCGCCCCCACCAGGCTGGGGAGCGGCAGTGGCGGAGGGAGCAACGATGACGGAGCGGAGGCGCTGGTGAGGAGGAACGTAAACGGCGCCGTGTGGAGACGGCATCCGGTCCTTCATCCTGATGGCGGCGGCGGAAAATGCGTCGGCGCTGGAGCTGATGGTTCGGTGGGTTTTAGGGTTTTGGAATGGGAATTGCGGGTGAAAAGCTTGAAGAGTAGGCCAGGTCATAAACGGCTGAGGTCCAGCGGGGAATAAGAGAAAATCGAGGTCGGTCGGGAATAATGGCGGCGGGTCGGTGGATCGGGTCGCGGCAATCCGGCGGTTACGCGGTGGCGAAATGGAGAAGATTTCTTTCTTTCCGTCTGTCACTTGCCAGTAGATATGGAAAATTGGAAATTTTTTTATGCTGACGAGTGATCCGCACGTGAGTGCCTGAACACACTTTTTCGTTATTGCTGCAATTTTGGAATCATAAATAAACTCTTTCTTTTTATAAAAAATAAACCATAGATTAATAATGGTCACAACACATTATAAGGATAGGGCGGAGGGTTGAAAAACTACTCCGAACAATCAGATTTAGAAATGGACTGTCCGATTTGCTAACCGTCTAGAAAACGATAAAAATACACCTTAACTAACAATGAAAGGAGGACTCCCCAATACTATGTTTTAAACTTTGAACCACTATAAGAGATAAGAGAGTCGATCTCCATTTGCACCCTTTCAAAATGTACATCCTTTATCCAGCTTAGGGTCTCTCGGATCACTGCTGTTTCGCCCTCCCTTGGGGTGTAAAACCATCCTTCTGAAATTCATTGACAGCAATAAACTGACCTTTCTCATTGCGAATGACACACTCGAACCTCATTCTCTCTTTATCCTTATTGATAGCAGCATCCACATTCAATTTGAGAAAATCATGTTGAGGTTTGGTCCATCTATCTTCGTCACGTCTTGACCTTGTCTCCCATTTATGCAAGAGCATAAATAAACTTTTTGGGCCAAAATGTTGAATCTTAACCCAAAAGACTCGATATCTTAATCCGACAGAGCATTTGAAAATATGTAAAACACGATAACTTAATGACTCAGTAGACAATATCAAATGTTGGTGTGCACAAATTATTTACCCACTTTAGACATAATCTTCACATTGTCGTTATCGAGTTTCGAACATTGGGTTTAGGTTCGGAGATTTAAATGTAAGTCCGAGTACTTAAAAAATTTGAGTGAAAATATAATACTTCGTAATTTGTTTTGAGTTTGGATCGGGACCAGTTCATGTTGTTAGGAAATGGGTGTAGAGAAGGTAATTTCAACAGTGACCCGCATACCAAACCCCTATATAAATCTTTAAAAATATATATTTTTACATTTAATTAAATTAAATTAAGTGAATTGAATAACCCTAGTCCAACGTTACATGCGGCATGCATTGTCTACAAACAATTTGTCCATCTCATTGACAAGTCAATTTTACAATTTTACCATTAAATTTAATGCTTACCAAATGAAAATTTAATCAAATGACTAAATTTAGAACAAAATCTATAGTCAATATATCACTTATGGTCAAATTAATAGTTAAAGATAAAAAAAAAAAATTGATAAATTGTAATAGTCAATGGACAATTATTCGAATTAATTTGTTGTATACCTATCTTTTTAGTCTTGCATATACCATTTCCAATCTAATGATTTTTTTCCGATGGACTCTGTTGAAATTTATTTTCTAAATGTTAAATTTTAATGAGTTAATACCCAAAATGATCCTCCGACTATTAACTAATACTCGATTTAGTCCTAAAGTATTTAATGTACTCATTTTAGTCCTCTTACTTTTAAAATCACACCCAATAATGCCAATATAGTCATCCGTTACAATTGTCGTCGAACTACCGTTATTTTGATGGCATACGCGTCATTTTAGTGAACCAACCCCGTTTCTTCCTCCTTATGTGTCGCAACACCTTAGTGAACCAAACCCGGAGTGAGCCAAACTGCATAAATTCTCAGAAAATACATACAGTAAACCCTTACATTCCACAGTTCCACTGATGATTTTTTTGTTCTCAAGTACCATTGATGGTTTCTTCCATAAGAAACCATCAAGGTATATAAGGTACCACTGATGGTTTCTTCCATGGAAGCCACCATTTTTAAATTCTCAGAAAATACAAGTGCATGAAGATTCTGTATGTAAATACATAATTTTAGAGCATGAATTGATCGAATTACCTCATTCCACCACTCTCTGCACCATAACAGATAAAGTGTTGCCGATATTTTATTTCCGAGATTGCAGTATCATAGATAAAACTTAATCAATTGTGCTAATTCATAGCAAAATCATTCATGTTCCCAAAATAATAATTTAGCAGAGCATATTAAAATTAGTACAAAGCATCATACACAATATCACTCTTCCTGTTCAAACTATTGGTCATTCATTCATGTTCCCAATACATTGGCCTTGCTTGTTGAAGCGTTTTTCTGATTCAATGATTTTCTGGATCTCGTTTTTTTTTCACATGGAAGGCATGTGCTTTAAGCACTAAAATGACGTTTATGCTCTTCAACATAACGGTTGATTAATGGCAATTGTTACGGAAGACCATATTGACCGTTTTAAAAGTAAAAGGACTAAAGTGAGTATATTTAATACATTGGGACTAAATTGGGTATTAGCTAATTGTCGGCGGACCATTTTGGATATTAACTATATTTTAATTAATTACTTTTTATAATGTTGATATATATAATCTTTTAGCTAAAATGTTATGATGGTCAAAAACAAATTTAATACATTTTTCTTTTATTTTGTTGCATTTTAACACAATAACGGGGCGTTTAGTTGGAATGAAAAAATTAGGGGGCAAATGAATTGTAATTCGGTGGGAAAAATAATAAAGTGGGAATTTAAATTATACTATTTAGTATGAAGGAATAGAGTGATGAGGAATTGAGAGGGAATAAGTGAAAAATACTAAAATGTCCTTATATAATATATTAATATAATAATGATAATAAGGGTAAAATGGTAATTTACAATAGAATTACAATTTCACAGAGCATGGAATTGTAATTCCCGCCAACCAAACCATGGAATTACAATTCCATGGAATTTGGTAGGAATGAAAGTACATTTCCATCATACCAAACACCCCATAAATCAATTTTTTATTCAACTAAATATAATTATATATTTCAGGGATCTGATGTCCGGTGGCTGAACCACATATACCATGCAGGGGGCCTCTTCCCCCCCCCCCCCCCTTCCCCCTCCATTTTTTGTATATTAATATTATAAGGATTTATTTATTATTTATTATTTTGCCAATTAGCCCCCCCTTGTCCCATCCAAAAGGTTCTAGATAGAATAGACTTAGGCCTTGTTTGGTTGGATGTAGTTTAATTGTAATTCAATGAAAGCCTTAATTACAGTGTTTGGTTTGAGGGAATTGCAATGAAGCCCTCAATTAAAATGTTTGGAATGACATTGTAGTCTTTATACTACTTTTTCCTTCACATCCCCAATAATTCTATTTCTCCCTACCAAACAATGTAAATTGAATTCCTACATTATTTCATACCTTATTCTTTTTCCACCGAATTGCAATTCATTTTCTTCCTAATTTCTTCCTCCCATCGAACCACCCCCTTAGTCTAAGCTTTGAAAAAAGTTCAGATCCAAAAGCTTCTAGAGTACTCTTTACTCCAAAATTCAGCCTCATTCTCATCCAAAAAATTCAGTATCCCACCCCCACTCCCATAGTCTCATCCAAAAGCTTTAAAAAATTGCAGCTCCAACAAAAGGATATTGCTTTTCTAACAATTATCGTGATTGGCCCCCCGCATTCTTAAATCCTGACTCCGCCCCTGCTGCCCCCCTCATCATGGATTGTAAGTTTCTTGTGAAAAACTTTGACCGTGTGGTGTTCACTCCTGTGTTGAGGAAAGGAAATAAGTGTGCAAATTATTTAGCCGCGACCACTTGGATGACTAAGATTATTGAAGGGATGAGCGAAGTTTAGAATGACTAGATAATTGCCGCTAGTGTAATGTCGTTTCTCACCCAAAAAAAAAAAACATATAATTATATTAAATATGATTGATGATGATGTTTTTTTCTTTTTTTTTTTTTTTTTTTTTTTTTAAGTACCACTAAGGCTTGAACCCACAATTTCCCACATAAGGTAATTCATTAATCATGAGCATAAATGTTTACAATACAGATCGTTATAATGACAATGCATTCTTTACAGTCAGACATAGAAACAAATTTCCTATCAATGTTATAGAAAACTTGGATCGCAGACCATTTTACAAATTTGAAACCGAAGTTATTGGATGAACTCAGTGCTTCTTCACAGAACTGGTCAAACATAGCCAAAACCTGAATTTGGTGAGACCATTTTATCATTCCATGTTTATGAGGAGAACTCGTCAAAGAAACGAGATGAAAACTCGCCAAATATACGAGAGGGAAACACTCGACAGAGAGACGAGAGAAAACAAACTAGTCAAATAAACAAAGGGATCACGTAGAACCAAAAGAAAACACCATAAATGGAAAAGGGGCAGAAAACTTGACAGATCTGTAAAGTCTCTGAAGCCTTCACTTAAAAACAATCGGAGATGATATGAGATCTAACACTTATACCTAAAACAGCCGAATGATGAAGTATACTAATGACACCGCCGACTCAACCATCCATCAGAGCGTCAACCAATAACACCAAATCGTCGGGCCTTTACTTCGTGAGAGCATACGAAAATGGGAGAAAAACGGTTGAAAATGGGAAAGAAATTATACAAATATTTTGTTCAAATTAAATATGATCTCAATAGATATAAACTCCTAACAAATTAGCAATTTAATAAAACTATATTTATTTTAATAATGTAATTTTACAATTTATTTTATCATTGGACATTGATTTAATTGTGTCGGGCTTTAATTGACTAGTTAATACAGAATACTGTATAAGCCATTGACGTATATAATGTCTCATCATATTATGAATAAAAAATAATAATATTGAGAATGTTGATGTATAGGATTAACTAAAAGAAGAATTTTATGTATGATATATTATTCGGAGTAACATTTTTAGTAAGAAAATTATAAACAATCTACAAATCTAATATAAGAACTAATAAAGTTAGGCCCCTAACGAAAATTAGAAAATGTTAGTGTGATTGTTTGTTGAAATGAATAGTTGATATTATTTTGATTTTAGTATTTTTTTTTATGATTTTCCCTCTTTACCATCTATTATATTATTTTATTTTCTTAAATAACATCACCATTCTGTTAGTATAAACTTTAGTAATATAATATTCCGTTAACTATTTATTATTCGTAACTTATATTCATTAATTTATATAAAAAAAGTCTTAGGTTCAAACCCCATCTCAGTCATAATTGACATAACTTTTAAACATATACTATGAATAATTTAATATAAACTCTGGTCAAATAATTAGCCCGACTAAATGCATAGCGTTCATAGTTGAACATCCAAAGTATATTGCATTCATATACTTTGAATTATTGATTTAAATAAACAAATTCAACATTCAATTACATATATATGACCATCTCCTATATAAACTTATATTGATATACTTATTTAAAAATAATTATTTAGTATTATTTTATTTGTGCAATGCGCGTGAAAAAAAATTAGTAAAATAATAAGAATTGAGTTCATTTAAAGTTTGTAATGATCTATTAAGTTTAGAAAAATTTAATGATATTTTGTAGACTTTTTTAAAATAAAACCATAGCCACAGCCCACAGGTAAGACTGTAAAACACCAAACCCTAACCTTCATCTTCACCAACAACAAACCAACCTGAAACCCTAAAAATCCATTCCCTTCGAACATGTCATACTACTCACCTCATTGACATCAACCTTATCTCTCTAGATATACACATACCGTGACTCTCTCTCTCTATACGTATACGCAGAGTTCTCTATCTACACAGATGTCTCTCGATGGGGCCGCAGTGGATCGGGACAAGGACCGCCAGGGAACGGCCGCCGGGAATGGGAATGGGAGTGGGAGCAATGGGAACGGCGTCGTTGTCCAGACTCACACTGCTCACAGGTTGAGGCTGAACCCGAGTATGGACCATAAGTCCGACAGCTATGACGACCTGCAATTGGACTTCAGCCCGCTGCTGTATAGCTCCCTGGAGCGCTATCTCCCGCCTACCATCCTCAACTCCAACCGTGATTCTAAGGTTCAGTACATGCGGGAAATTCTCCTCAGGTACTCCCCGGAGGGCGAACGAACTCGCGTAAGTTCTGCATTTTTGCAATTTTATTCTCCCTTGGCCCGGTTATGAATCGCCTGCATGTTTTGGTTGTGTCTCTGTATCAGGGCCCGGAAAAGTTTTCCAAAATTTACCTTTTTTTTTTTTCCTTGTTTCATTTGCATGGATTCGTTTTCATTCTAATGCATGAATGGGTGTTTTATGGGGAAATGTAGGTTTCTGTGGGGATTGGAGACTAGAGTATTGAATCTAGTGTTTATACAATGTGGGAAAGTGAGGATATCAGAGAAGATTAAAATTTTGAATTTTTTTGTGGGTTTTAGTTTGATATCTTCACTTGTAGAAACTGGGAATTTAGCTTGAATTATGAATATTCTGGTAACATAGGGTTACTTACATAGTTACATGTAATGTATCCTTCTGGCAAAATTAGGGAGACATGGTATATACAGTGTGTCTTCTAATCTACCCTTTTATTCAAATTGTTATATAAATATATAAATGCACTTGGCTCCACTCAGTTGAGTTCTTTTGATTATTCGTTTGACTGCCTGATCTCTTGTTGAAGGGTGGTGTACTATCTTTGTTTATATTTGTGTCCTTACCTTCCACTTATGCACTCCATTATACAGAGTACTATTTACTTCTTTTCTCATATTTTTTCTATCATTTTGAATCATATTTACAGGTCCAGAAGCACAGAGAATACAGGCAGAAGATTATATCAAACTATCAGGTATGCATTGTGTTAATACTCTTCTGAAGAACAGCTCTTTATAATTTTTTCAGTTGTTGAAGAACAGCAATGGTAACTGAAATGAGAACTTTTCTTTTGAAGTTCAGCACTAGAGTTTCTGGATAAACACTCAGCTGAAGGAGCAAGCAATAACTAGTACCGTTTATGTGAAACTACCAATATCTTTTAGAGAACCAAAGATGGAACTGTTGTACAGTTTTTTTGTATGTGTTATCATTAATCAATAAATGGGGGTGAAGAGCCATAAATGACTCTTGAATTGTTATTCTAACAGTACAGTTGCTGCCTATCTGATTATATTATCATTTAGATAACTATTGATGTATTATGATAGATTGTATAGACAACTGTTTAAATCCCTATATAGTTACATAACTTACAAACTTTTTCATGCTGACTGGCTCTAATTTTTTATTACACATAATTGCTGGGCTACTCGACTACTCTTGAGTTTCTTCCTTTTAATTGGCTTCCTTGCACTTCCAGCCTTTGCACAGGGATCTGTATACTATGCATGCTGCAAATTTCTTTCTGCCCTCGTTTATCAAGGCAATCAATGAAAACACAGAAGACAGTTTCCGAAATATAATGTCTGAACCCTCTCCTGGGGTTTTTACCTTTGAGATGCTGCAGCCTCGTTTCTGTGAAATGCTTCTGGCTGAGGTACTTTCCCTTTGGTGTTGTTATTATTTAGCAATACTCCTTTAGCTTTTCTTTGTAGTTTAGCCTTTCTATTTTCTTATCAGGTTCTGATTGCTTAGGTAGAAAATTTTGAAAAGTGGGTCCATGAAACAAAATTCAGAATTATGAGACCAAATACAATGAACAAATTTGGTGCTGTTCTTGATGACTTTGGCATGGAAACCATGCTTGAGAAGTTGATGGAAGATTTCATTCGTCCTATTTCTAAAGGTAATAGTTTCTACCTAGATACATCTGGAGGGAAATAAGGAAGGGAAGAGGGATGGGGTTGTAGGTGATTACATGTGCCTTTAGATTGACTTGGTTTAAATTATTGTCCAGTTTTCTTTTCAGAGGTTGGTGGATCCACACTTGATACACATCATGGTTTTGTGGTTGAGTATGGAATGGATAGAGATGTTGACCTAGGTGAGAGGCTGATATTCCTAAGCTTTGATGCTGTTTATATAATTCCTCTGGGAAATTAATTGGCATAAGACAATGCATTTTTGTATTTTTTTTTCTTATTAAGATATCTCTCCCCCCTGGCTAGTTGTCACTGGTCAAATGTTGTCGAAACCACATATTCATGTTTGTATGCTGTCAAAGCTTATTTTTAAATATACCTTTTCTTTATTGCCTGCTGCATCAAAGTATTCAGCATGTAAATTTGAGGCCATGAATAATATAAATACCTAATAATGGTCACCAATTTTACTGGAAGTACCTCTAACAACTATTCTGTTATAATCTTTATGAGTTCCAGCAAAAATGGCCTCTATTACATTTCACTATCTTCATTTCTGTTGTTTGGCAAAGAATACTTATACAACATAACTGCATGCATTATAAAAGTATGCACTTAATGAGTCACGTAGATTTATATGCCTGCTATTACTTGAGTTAGTATGCCACTATATATCTAGTTCTATGATCTCAACATTTTTACCTTTTAGGTTTCCACGTGGATGATTCAGAAGTCACGTTGAATGTGTGTTTGGGCAAGCAGTTTTCTGGTGGAGAACTGTTTTTTCGTGGCATTCGTTGTGAGAAACATGTAAATACTGAAACACAACCAGAGGTAAGTGTGTTCAAAATATTGTTTGCTGTTGATCAACCATCTATCAGAATCATCTGTAGTTTCAGTGCATTTCTATTCTGCTGTTTTCAAGGAGGTTTTATCATATGGTTATAGTTCTGATTATAGAAAATTGTTTCAGTGGTTATTTTTCCATTACTACCACATCATACATGACCAGGCTAGTCTATGGCCTTGTTTGATGAATTGAAGCTATATAAAATAATGTGACAAGGGAAGGAGGAGATGTGGTGGCTTGATGGGGTACATATTGGGAGCACACAAGAGTATAATTACAATATGGTCTAGGTGGGGCTGAAAAGGGTGAATGCAAAGCAACTTAGAATGAGGAATGGGGTGGTTTGGTGTGTGTGTTTTTCTGGGTGAGGGGTGGGTGTTGAATGCCATTGCAATTTTGTATGTCTTTTAAGGACAGGGTATGCTCCTAAAGGAGGAACACAGGTTGCTGTTTCAGAATCGGGCTATGTTACCTAGCATTTAGGGGAAAAAGTATAGAATTTATTGTGGGAAGATTCTTTATGAATGTTTTAGAATGTTAGTTCAATAATTTGTTGAGTAGAATTGTATTCACATATAGCCAAATAAGCATATTTTTTAACCTCTACAAAGGTGTGGTGTGCCTGCTTTGGGTTTAGATGTCAGCTCTCAATAGTGCATTTTAAAGTATTGATGACATGGAATCTGAGCTTATTATAATTATGAATTATCTGGCGAGATTGATATTGCCATAGATTCAGCATTCATCTGGAGTTTGTAACTATACGTGACAGGAGAGCTTTGACTATGCCCATGTCCCGGGCCGTGCAGTTCTTCACCGTGGTCGGCATCGGCATGGCGCTAGAGCCACAACAGCAGGCCAGAGGATTAACTTACTGCTTTGGTGCAGAAGGTACTACTGGGCAATATGCATTTCCATTTGTTGGACATTGATGATTATGATGCTTGAATGGTTAGGTTATCTGAAGCAGATAAGTAGATCTCCGTTGGATTAATTCTACATTCTGAACGTTTTTCCCCTCAGTTCTGTGTTTAGAGAGCTCAGGAAGTATCAGAAAGATTTTTCTAGCTGGTGTTCCGAATGCCAGCGCGAGAAGAAGGAAAGGCAACGGCAGTCAGTCGCCGCCACTAAATTGGTAATCCTCATGGACTTACTCTCTGCCACGTAAACATGTAAAAAACCATAACTGTTAGCTAATAATAATATCTACTTGTGTACACTTTCTCGTCGGTTCTTGTCAGGAGCTACTGAGAAGAGAAGAAGCGGCTTCATAGTTGATTTGCGGCCCTGCCTAGGCCGGGCTGGGCTCCGACTTTATTTTCATTTGTTGTTTAATACTCTCTGTAATATAGTGCACCCCTCTTATTTAGGGTATAAAATGCAGTTTCTTAGTGGGGATATTTGGAAGGGTGATATACATTTTTCAGCTGTTTCCAAAAGTAGCTGTACATTGAATCAATTAATGTAGGTATCATGTTGTCCAGTTTGCTAACTTGGAAGTCAATAACATATTTTTACCATTTTTCATGCTGTAATTACTGTTCTGTACTGTTATAGTATGCTTTTCAATTTTCATGGCTAAATTTCATTTTTGGACTCCAAAAGTTTATTGAAGTTCCAAGTAAATTTCAATAGTTACAGCCTCTTTGGATCTGGGAAAGAATTGAATTTGATTTCTTTGAAATATTGATTTGTATAAAGATTTAAATGCCCTTACAAAATAAATAAAGATATGTGAGGATAACATAGAAAATGAAATGTTTAATTAATTTCCTAAAGTTTCATAATTATTTTTTTTTTTTAAAACATCTCCTAAAGTTATAACATGTATTCCTATGTTATCCTCAGTCAAATGACTTTTGAAAAATTACTCATTTTCTGGACAACAGTTTCTTTTTCCGTGTTTGGTTGTGTTCTGAAAAATATAAAAATAGATGGAAATTGAGAAATTTAAAGGCAATCATGTTTTGAGTATTGACGGAAAATAACTTAACGTCAAAATTTAGCGTAAGTCATTTTTCGCAAAAATGTCTATATTTTTTTCAATTAACAAAAACTGTTTTTCGTTAACTGAATTTTTCTACCGCATGCAAACAATGAAAACTCGAAAAATATTTTGAGACGCGGGGCTGGATGAGTATCCATTATTTCCAGAGTTCTACTACATGGACTCTCAAATTCTACTCATTCATTTGTACTCCATGAGGTGACAAACCATGATTGATTATTTTCAACATGTGAGTCCATAAAAAAGTGTCTACATCAAGAACATGTGAGAGGGAGTATAAAATGAGACTAAACCAAATATTTTCTTTATTTCCACGCGTTTTGAGCATCTTACCCACTTTCCGAGGAAGCATCCATCCATCTTTCACGCGGTGTTGGGTGAGGGCAGCTTTCTATAAATGGGAACACTTGTTTGTTCTTAGGGTTCACTCACCACTGCGCCACTTCCCCTCAGCTCCCTTCCATCTGAGTAAGAAGGAAAGGAAGATAGATCTTAGAAGGTTGTTGGTATGGTGGACTTAGGTAAGATTCTATAATAATGGGTTTCTTGGATCTTCCAAGACAAACACATTATTCAACCCTTACCAAGTCCTCCCATCCCAACAATTTTCTAGGATTTTTCCCTTTCCTTAACTTCTCATTTTCACTTGTTACTTTAATTTGCTACCTGGGGCTGGCTAGTAGTAAGGTACGCTGCGCTAAATTTCTTCATCCTTCTCTATCTCTGTTGTTTCATTTACCCTAAAAAAAATATAAATATATTGCACTGACTTGTGTGTTTGTTTGGTTCTAAGTTTCAAGGTAGAGTGTTGGAGTTATTTGTGCAGGTTTATCGGTATTGAAGCTTTGGAGTTATGGGTCGCAGCTTGTCAAATTTTTTTTTTTTGTCCGACTATAAAGTGTCTTGAGCAGATCTTAACTATAGGAGACACATTTAAGTCCGTATCATTAAGAGACAAAAGATGTATAGGGAGGCATGGAGCTTGCATTAAACACTGTTGAATTGGACTTTGTTTAGTACTCATCATCTTTTTCAGTCTGCTCCGTGTATTGGCTGTCAATATATTACAAGAGTTAATACCCAAAATCGTCCTCGACTATAGTGGACAATTCAGTAATGTCAATATTTGAATTTCGGGACAATTCACAAGTTCAAATTGACAAGTTCCTTGTGACATTACTGAATTGTCCCTAAATTTGAACTTGTGAACTTGAAATTCCAACTGCTTATTCATCGATCCTATTTGTAATTTCTTATTTTATGATTAAATGAATGAGTTTTTTTATTTAAAAAAAAAAAAAATTAGACACTAAACAAAGAGAAAGATAAGGATGAAAAGAGAAAAGAGAAAAGAGGAAATAAAGGGAAAGTTAAAGAGGAAAAGAGTTAGAAGCGAAGTTGCTTTTAGCTAATTTAATTTAATATCTTCCCGACTCCTTCGAATTAATTATATATGGACCTCATTAATAAGAATATGTTTCGCGTTAGTCTTATAACTCTTATTCAACATATTGGTTTGACTTTATTATTATTATTATTATTATGAGTTAATACCTAAAATCGTCCTCGACTATAGTGGTTTTTCTTAATTTCGTCCTAAACGACTTTGGTGACTTAATATCGTCCCAGACTTTTACGTTTCGCTCAATTTAGTCCTAGACTTTTGTGTTTTTGTTCAATTTAGTCCATCATTTGTTATTCTGTCCATTTGGTGTTAAATAAATAGACAATTCAGTAATTTTAATATTAGCATCTCTTTACTTATACACATGTGAACTGCGAAATCTTTTTTTTTTTTTGTTATGAATTACTCCCAGAATTACCCCTAAAACTGCGAATATAAAATTTGATTTGCAAGTCCGGGAGTAATTCTGGGTGTAATTCATACAAGAAAGAGGAATTTCGCACTTCACAAGTTGAAAGTAAAGAGAGATCAATATTGACATTACTGAATTGTCCCTTAATTTAACACCAATTTGACGGAATAACAGATGGAGGACTAAATTGAGCAAAACACAAAAGTCTGGGACGATATTAGGTCACCAAAGTCGTTTAGGACGAAATTGAGAAAAATCACTATAGTCGAGGACGATTTTGGGTATTAACTATTATTATTATTATTATTGTTTTTTTTTATCCTAACTCTAAAACTTTGAACTATTGAACTTATGGACAAACTCAAATAGAACTTTTGATATTTTCAAATTAACATTCTAAATTTTTTAATTTTAATAAACAAATATATTTACACTAATAAATATAAATTTATATTATCATTCAATCAATTTAAACCTAAATTTTCAAATTCTAACTAAAAAAAATTAATATATTTACATTATAACATGACAATTATAATACAATTTTTATTTTTTCATAAAAATTATTTTATTTTGTAATAACTTTATTAAAATTTTATTTACAAATTTAATAAAAATTAGCTAAAGATAAGCTAGCTTACATATAAACTCTCTATATATTTTGTTTCACAACACTTGTGATACAAAGAATAGCTTTAAGTGGCTCAAACTATTGAGCTAACTTGTTTGGGCTATTAGTTTATCAATTTCAAGCTTATCGGTCACAAAATAATAATATACTCGATCCATCATCATAAATTTAAAATTTAATTCAAAGTGAACATTTTGTTGGTTAAATAAAGTGATATTTCATCTATTTTATAAAATATTAGTTAGTTTTACTTTTTTGAGTCAACATAATAATATTTTTAACACAAAAGTACAAATAATTATTTGAATAAAATCTCTAACACGAACAAAACAAATGATACCACTCTAGCTTAATCATCAAAAATGTAAAGGCAGTACCTACCATTGAGCTTAGACAAGTTAACAAGCATATACAACAGTATTCATCATTATGCACCATGTTCCAGTGTTCAACATTTAAACGTAAAGTGAATACAACTTGGTAACAATGTACTTACTACTCCATAATCCAAAGGAACATACACCTTTTCTTATCTCTCTATACACAATTATTCTCTTATTCTTTCTTACAAATCACCTATATATCAGGGTATATATAGTTTGTGCTCAAAGTAATCATTTTTTTTTTCTTTTTTAATGTGAACTCACTTGATTCCCATTATTCAAATACCTAATCAATACCACAGCATGATTATTTTTTTATTATTATGATCATGATGAGTAGGTTTTGCAAGATTATTAGTGCAAATTTCATGAGGTAAGTGAGGAATTGAGGGACCTGGAGTTGAGTGCCCTGATGAGTTTCTCCTGGTCAGAAAGGGAGTGACGGAAGTGGCAGCGGTGGCCGTAAGGGCAAGGGTCGCCGTTGAGGACCATGCGGCAAACCTCAGTCTTGTAGCGTGGATGGCGGAGGACTGGGCGGAGCTCCTCCAGGCCGTGTGCAAACTGGCAGTTGTCTCCATATGGGCATGCGCCTGTTTCTTGCCATTTGTTGCAAAGCTCAGTCTTGAACATCCCCTGGTTGTACACTTCCAATTCAAGTGGCTGCTCTTCCTTCTTTGCTCCTTTCAGATACACCCTTTGCTACAACATTATCAACACCATCAAATCAAAAAAGTTAAATTTAAGAGTAATGCTAGATATCCCTCCTATTTTCTTCTCTAATCTATCCCTTATGATGTGACATTATTTAATTGGTTACTAAATTCTCTTTTTAATTAGCGGTGAAATCAACTAATTCATAGGCACTCCAATGAACCAAAGCCCATACTAAGAGGGGATGAAGCATTTTCCAAAATTTAATCAATATTCTCGTCAATCCTAGTGATGAAATCAACCAATTCATGGGCCGTACCCTTTGCTACAACATTATCAACACCATCAAATCAAACAAAAATTTAAGAGTAATGTTAGATATCTCTCTTATTTTCTCTTCTAATCTATCCTTCATGATGTGACATTATTTAATTGATTACTAAATTTTCTTTTTAATTAGTGGTGAAATCAACCAATTCATGGGCACTCCAATGAACAAAAGCCACATCAAGAGGGGAAGAAGCATTTTCCAAAATTTAATCAATATTCTCATCATCCTAGATCTTAAATTTTACCCACAATTAGTTATATCCTTTGCTGCAAGTTATCATTATTGTTCAGTTATATATATAAATGCTTAACTAGCCAGTCTACCATGCATTAATATATCTTGCATTCTACGTTGTTATATGCTTCAATTCGGCAAGAAACTAATAATCAACCATCCATACAGCAAGAAAGTGTACCATCTCAAATTTTAGACAACTAATAACACAACACAAACATGCAATATAATCATATTGGGAGTTTGATATCAATGCTAATCATGCGTGAGTCGTATATTATTGTGCTTATTTCATGCATTAAGATTGCAATTTCTGAGTAAGAATAGGAATTGAATTCTCAGAATGAATACTGAATTTGTAAGTGCTAATTTTTGTTTGAAAGAAATAGGAAATAAAGAAATTACCGCAGTATGGGAGGCTTTGGGCCGATTCTCAGGCCTACTTCCACTGGCTTGAGCTGTCTTCAAGTAGCCACTGGAGCGGACAGAGATACTCTTGGGAAGCAGGACCCTGTCCACGTTATTTCTCTCGACCCGACCCGAGTCCATCACGCTAGTTGGGCTCTCGTGACAGTCTCCAGACGACGTCGCACCCATGTCCTCCCACAACTGTCCCTGGCTTGTCGATTCGTCGTCTCCAACAGGGACGCTCTTCCTCCTCATTCCGAATTTCGACGGGGCACCGAACTTAGCAGCGTAATCCGACGACGCCTTGAGCAGCAAGGTAAGGCGGTTGTTCAAATCGCGGTTCGCCATCTTGAGATTGATGTTCTCCTGTCGGAGCGCTTGGGCTTGTTTCGCCGTCTCGCGGAGGTGAGCGAGGACGGCATTGTGGCGGTCCATGAGGTCCCGGTGGTACTGCTGGTCGATCAGGAGCTGAGAGTGAGGAATGCCTGACGTCGTCGCCTCCAACGCCTGGCTTTCACCTCCACTGGACGATTCTCCAATCAGAAGCGAATTCTGAGGAAACATAATAGAATTGTAGAGCGAGTTGAAATCGAAGGAAGCGTTAGACGCTTGGCTGAGAAACGACGGCGAAGACAGCAAATCGTACTCCATTGCTCCTCCGAAGCCGGTGCTCGAAATCTCTCTCTGCTTTCGCGTTTTGAAGTAAACACGCCCCTATTTCTCTCTATATATGTATGCACATCTATAGACTTCCGATCATCGCTGCAATTACATGCAAATGAAGATTCCTTAACATGAATACACACACACACATTATATATCACAAATGAGTGAAATCAATGAGGAAAATGATGAATTGCGAGGAGAGAATTCACACCTGATGAAACAACAAGGAGTTCGAATCGATTCGTGCGCAATTCCTAGAGAGCGAAAGAGAGAATTCTAGAGAGAGAAACTGGACCTGAGGAAATGGAGAAGAAAGGTTTATGGAGTGTGTATATATACCGGGAAGAAGGAAGGAGACAATGAGAGGGGGGCAATATGGGAATGGGAGAGTGAAGCCGGGAAAACTGTAACAGAATTTGATTGGACTTGAAATGCCCTTGGGGAGTGATTCTTCGAGCTGGAGATTTGAGGGTATTTTATAACTTTTACTCATTTTAAGCGGGAAAGCCATTTTCCATAATTCCATGCTTGCAGGCTGCAGCTCTATTCCGCCTAATGTATAGTAACACTATTAACGAACCCAACATGAACAAGCCGAATATGATAAAATGAAATATGGAAATACATTTTTAAAAAATTATTGAAATGTATTCGAACAATTTTTTTTTTTTAAAAAAATACATATAGACTCACCTGCAATGAGTAAACTACATTAGGTAGACTATTTGACACGAATTTGACTGAAAAAATGTTATAAAAATTATAGTGATATTTTTCATCATGTTTCACCCACTCAATTAGATATTCTCATATTACAGAAATGAAAATGTTGGTTGCGAATTTCTCTCATTATTTAAAAAAAAAATGAGTAAATAATATTAAATAAATGGACAACTCTTTTTGAACGAATGAAATATTTATCCTCATTCATTTTGCAAAGTAATTTTAATTATTTTCTTATTTAAAAATTATATAAAAGACAATGGAAGTTAAGATTCTAATACGAATAAAGAAAATATTAGTGTAAATGTCTAATTAGTTGAAGTGATAACTTGTACATTGTGTTTATTTTCTTGTACATATACAAGTTCTTTTCTATTTTACCATTCTTTTTTCTTTTTAAGTTGTCAACTCATTAAATGTAATAACTTATACATTCTTCTATGCTTACATATTTTTTTTTTACATCTCTTTTGTTCACAATATATTAATTACTTCTATTGTTCTTATATTCTTATAATTTCTTTTTTTTTTTCTTTTTAATTTATTATCATCCAAAGGAGGAACAAAATCAATTATGTTCAGTTAAAATTTTGATTTATGTTTAATAGTACTTTTAATATAGTTTCTAAATATATAAATTTTATATACTACTACTAAACTTAATATTATAAAAAATTAAATTAAAAATAACTTCAGTCAAGACTCGTTACCCGAACCAGATAAACAAAACGGGACGGATGGAGTGTATAAATTTCAACCTAATTCCTTTATACATACCAAAAGAAGTATGATAAATTCATTATAATTTTCCTTTTGGTCAATGGTATGTATTGTGCCCTACTTTTGCCAATTAGGTGATCATAATTTCTCTTCAATCACCAAATCTTCCAAATGACATAATTAACTTGACCTACCAAATAGGCAGATCAGAATCAACAACTAACAATATTCACTTTAATTTGTTTTTGGTACTAATTGAGAAAAAGCTTCTACAAAATTCAATGGTTACTCTCTATGTTTGCTTGGTGTAGAAGACTAGCTAATTGGGTGTTCAAAAACTATTATGTGATTAGGAGTTTGGTTTAGGAGAAGTGGCATTTAGGGAAGGAAACAATGATTTTGCATTTGTTGGAGAAGGGTGTTTGCTTCTTTGTTACAACTTTAAACAACTAACTATATGTATCATCCTATATTCCTATCTAATATCTTAACCTCCTCCCCCCCCCCCCCCCCCCCCCCCCCATCATAATCCTCAATGATCCCACATTTGGTGTCACCTCAAAAACACTTGCTTGTTTTGTCATGGTTGTTAAGAGGCTAGCTAGCCATACACTTACCTCTCACTGACTTTTACATAAATGTTTTAACCTCCTCTTTTGTCAAAGTTTTGTTATGTGTGTGAAGTTGTGGTGAGTCCTATGGTGTCTTGCTTTGTGTATTAAGTGATTTTTGTATGATACTTTAGTATGATTAACAATTGTAGGTTTGGTGTAGGAAAAAATTAGCTATGGGTTAACTCAGTTACAATTTTCGAAATTCATTTAAAATATAATATACAAATTTCTAAAATGTCGACCAGTATCGAGCCTTTTTGTATCAGGTACAATCATGCATGTTATTTGAGTTGTGCCAATACAATCAACACTTGTTCCTACATTACCCAATCAAATAAAGCATACCATATGTAATTATACCGGCCTAGTACAAAAGTCATCGATACCAAGCAACACCTCAAAAATTCCTTATTTACACAAAATTATCATAATGTTACCGTACTTTTTTTTTTTTTTTTACAATATCTCCACTCTTGACCCTTGATCTAGACTGATCATCAGATGGAATTAAATCATATTTTTCACCTAAGGCTTTCTTCGCGATGAAACATATATATAGTATTTTGCTTTGGTGAACGGTTATAAATTATTTCTATATATAATATTGTTTCGAGCCCGTCATACATGATATTCTTAGTGTGATTTACCTCTACTTTATCTTTCATGTGTAGTTTGCAACTATTACATATGATCAGAGTTTATCCAGTACATATCCTCAAATAACAGCGACAAGTCATCACCCAAAAAAAACTAGAAAATCCATTGACTGTAAAAGGGAGAAGTGGCAATTTTAAGGAGACAAAGGATGAGAGGCCATATGGATAAGTATTCTTCCAAATGACACATCCACTAATCATAATGGGATTACTGTTATCACAACAGAGCATAGATCAGCACCCACTCCAACCAACATAACAGATTAATAGTAAAGGGTAGCAAGTCTTTGTCTGATATGTCAAGATTTCACTTGGTCATAACTCAGAACACATGCCTACACCGACAGCTCAATTGGTTTCTATGTAATAAATTGTGGGCAAGAGTACAAAGATACATGATCGAGCTTTAACAGTCGCAGTGTGGAAGGGCTCCTTGTGGGTACAAGGCACCGGTCCTCCCACCTAATAGGTCATTGCGTCACTGTGATTTATCCCACCACTATTCTTGTCGGACTCGGGTGAGGGAGTTTCGCCTTTTATAGGCAAAAACTCAAAACACATACACAGTGTGGGAGGACTCCTTGTGGGTCCGAGGCATCGGTCCTCCCATCTAATGGGTCATTGCGTCACTGTGATTTATCCCATCACTATCCTGTCGGGCTAGGGTGAGGGAATTTTGCCTTTTATGGGCAAAAACTCAAAACACATACATTCTTGACAGGCTGACATGAATCTATGCATTTCAACTCATCAGAAACCAGAAAAACTTGTAACACCAACAAGAAATGAAAATGATGTATAGAGTACAATAAGCACTGGAAAAGCATTATAGCAATGTATCTACAGATTCACTGAGCAGTATAATACAGCAGCAAGGCAACTGTTTCACCTCAGAGAGCTAAAATGCATTTGGTTTTTTTATTTTTTTTCTTTTTCTTTCTTGTTTTTGTGTTAGGAAAAGAATAGTGTTTATACACGAGGCATAGATGAACGATTCGATGAAGAAACAAAGAAGGGACTTTTGGAGAACGTACTTGGCTTACCGAGGAAAGAGTATGTACATGATCAAAGGCGTAATTTTAAATGCTCCTAGCTACATTTGCTGCATCAGATTCGTAGCCTCCCGTCTTTATAAGTTGCCCTTTTACCTTCTTCCTTATACTAGATCGAGGCCTGCGAGGAGTATACTGAGCTTCTTTGTCGTGCCTAAACATTAAACGAGACATTATGAACGACAAATCAATTATAGCACTCATAGTAGAAAAGGCAAAAGATGATATTGGGCGTCAGCCGGGTTTGCCGAGTTCAGCCCCTGCTCGATTCGAGACATGGTGTTGTTGCTTACCATGGAGGGATGTGGTTAAATGGTTAATGTCCACTTACTTATCACTAATTGGTTTTAAGTAGGATATGACAACCAGATAGCTAAAGAACTATGTGGTTAAGCATGCTTGACTTACAGCAAGTCACAAGATGGGAAGTAAGCATAATGCATCGCCGAGATCCAAGAAATGATTCAAGAGACATACCGACGGATCTTCTTCTTTCCCTTGTGTCGTGTTGAAATGTTTTCTTTGTCATCCAAGGGTGAGCTCTCGGAGTCATGTGAGTTGCACGAGAGTTCTAGTCCATTGGCGAACGGGGAAAGTCCACTGTCCATGTATTCAGTACCACTGCTTTCATTGCTAAACCTCGAGGCAGAGAAGGATAGTGTTGAAAACGACTGCCTAATGGGGCGGGGGCAATCCTTGACTGTGGGAAGAGAATGAACACGCGTAGAAGGATTGTTGGCTCTCTCGTCATTGCCCGACGGGGCTTTGCAAGTTGAGGAAGCTGCTGATACATCCTGTTATGAATATAATCAAATAGTTGATACTTAAAAAGGAGAGTGGAAGTGTTGAGCGGAGGTCTGACGGGTCAAGTCCAGCACCAGGTGGCTACGGGAATTGTTGGGCCGAGGCCTGTTGGGCCAAGTCCAGAACCAGGTGGCTACGGGAATTGTTGGGCCGAGGCCTGTTGGGCCAAGTCCAGCACCAAGTGGCTACGGGAATTGTTGGGCCGAGGCCTAAAGGGCCAAGTCCAGCACCAGGTGGCTAGGAGAATTGTTGGGCTGAGGTCTAAAGAGCCAAGTCCAGCACCAGGTGGCTAGGGGAATTGTTGGGCCGAGGCCCGAAGGGCCAAGTCCAGCACCCAGCCTTTTGAAATGTGGCGGTTGCTGCTACGCAGGTATAAGGAAATAAAGTTGCGTTTTTGCTACTAACTATAGCTTTTGGCGTAGTGGTAAGAGCTTAATCCTAACAGGAAGTCTAATACTTTTGTGTTATGAAAGGATGATCAAATGCATAAACAAGGCTTAGCAGGTCAAATTCTCAGAAACTAAAACGTTAATTTCAGTTGAAAAGAAATGTTTCAAACCTCGACCATCTTTGAGTAGCCATTGCACGACATATCCATGGATGAATCGTTATCAAGTAGCGATTTATTTAGCTCTTGCTCGCTACCGAAAAGTTCTTCGATGTTGTGGAATGTCAGATCCACGTCGGGCATGTTAAAACTATCCAAGCATCCAAGCTCGTCACAAACTCCAAGATCTTGCATATTTTGAGGCCAAAGCTGCAGAAATCGAACAATAAACGAGCTCATAGATTGCGAGGGAATATGTATAAACTATAAAGTATAAACCACAAAAGAGGGGTCGGGAGAGTTTTAACGAACCAGGCTGCTGTTGATTGGACTTTTGCATTGCCAAAACGAGTCTCCATCCAATTGCGGAAATGCTGATGGGAAAGGATCAGCAGCCCAATCTTGAAGTTCAGGAGCGAGATCAGGTGAGCGAGGCAAATTCTGAGTAAAAGTTTTATTTACATTCAACGCTTTCTTGCACTTGATTGACGATTCCCTCGGGACGTGACCGCTAATTAAAGACGAGTTCTCGTTGCCTTCTGTCAGTTGAAGCCTTTCGAGGTCAAGAATCTGCTGCAGAATAAGGCAACTACTCTCCTGCTGGTTGCCCGTTTTTAGAGCCTGCCATAAACAATGCACAAACCGAATCATTTCACAACTATAAAAGGTTCCATTTCTCGTGCAAAGTAACTACCTTAGATACTCCCAAAGAGCCTCGTTTCGTAACGTTTGAACTCTCATCGAATCTTTCCACGGTTATATTCGACGTGGAAACCAGCTGGCTCTGGAAAGTACTAGAAGAATCCAATTCATTCAAGTCGAAACCCCACAATGCCGCCAAATCCTTAGCGGAAGGGCACCCGAAATAGCTACTGATAACTCTTTTCTGGTGCTGGGAAGACGGGCCATGATGGCTTCGGTCACAATCACGACACATAAACATCCGGTGACCCGAACACTGAACAAACGCGGGGTTGCACCTGCAAGACTCGCACACGAGGGTGCGGGGGTGACGACTCGAAAGAGCGTTAGCCGAGTGAACCTTCGAGTCACACGAGAGGCACAGATGCGCTGCATCAGCGCTACAATACACGACGGGCTTCAATAACATGCAGTACTCGCAAGTCTTCTCCATCATATCATCCACGTTTCCCATTCAGAAAACATCAAAACAACAGCCACGTAAACATCTCGACTTTCTTGAATCAGTTCCAAAATACGGATCTCTGAAAGGAAATTAAAAACCACAACCTTCATTCAATAATCCTCCTTCCTTTATACAAGTCGCTTAATTAAATGATTCAAAACCAGAAATGTTTGTACAGACTTAGTCCATGAGTTATATACATGACCATCTTTTAACACCTAAGTTATGCGCAAAGTGGCGAATTTGGTCTCTGAAGCACCAAATCCGCCAGAGTCCCAGAAGGACTAAGTTTGTACGACGGGTATAACTGAAAGACCAAAAATGTCATTTTTCCCTAAGTTAAAAAATCCCAATAGAACAATCAAGCCAGCCAGCTCTAAAGAAATTCCTCAAAACATTCTTGAACTGGACTAAAGATTTGCCCTACCACCATTTCATGAGCAGATCAAATGCAGACTATACTAAAACAGAATTCCCTTTCTTAAAACTATTCACAAACAACATAAGTTGTACAAAATAGGGCCAGCAATCACAGAATATTTCATCCAAAAGCTACCAGAAACAGGAAAGAAGTAAATTTCACAACAAAGTCTCATAACAGTAAACATTAACCTCAAAATAACATCCTTTTACCTTAAATATTTCCCCAAGAAAAAAAGAAAAGAAAAGAAGAAGTCAAAATTACAGCTAAAAGGTGTTGAAACCAATCAACAGAGCTGTGATTTCTGCCCAAGAAGTCAACTTTGATGAATCAGAGTGAAAAGGATAGCAAAATGCATATTTAATCTAAAAACCAGAAACCCAAAAAAAAAAAAAAAAAAAAAAAAAGGGAAAGGAAAGGAAAGGAAAGAACTTTAGTACCTACCAAATTTCACAGAGAATAAGGATACAAATAGCATTGACATCAGAATAACAAGAACTAATGCAACACCCTGTACCTTAATGATTTAGCAAGAAACAGTGAAACATTCCAAAATCTGGGCAAAAAACAGTGTGGGAACTGAGCAAGAAACCTGTGATTTTCTTGGAAAGAAGTCAACTTTTCATGAATCAGCAGGGAGTGAAAAAAAGGGTAAAAAAGAACAGATGGGTTTACTGAAGAATGGGTCACAAGAAAGAGTAGTCTATCATTGATGATCAACAGCAGTGGCCAGTGGCTTTGAACTCTTCCCTGTTGCTGTCATTACCCTTTTGTTATCTACTTTTTTTTTTTTTTTTTTTTTTGGCTCTCTCTCTCTCTATCCATCTGCAAGCTAGGCACGACATTACCTTTTTTGTCTGACGTGGCACCTTCGGGATAGTGCTTACATGAAGGTTGGCTTCCCATATCTCTCCATGAAAATGTTTAACTCTGAAGTATGTTTGACTATTCACTGATTGCATAATAAAAGAAATTATAAAAGTTTTTATGTGGTTTTGTGGAGTTTTTGTAAGAATTATTAAGAAAAAAGAGATGGTAGAAAAGAGAAAAAAATAAAAATTGATTTTTCACAATATATATATATATATATATATATATATATATATATATATATATATATATATATATATATATAAAGAAAGAATAAAACAACGCTCTTAACGTGTCTAGCGGGCGCATGCACGTGGGATTGTAACCTTTACACGACAGATATATAGTGCAATATTATTTGAGACGGGTCTCACATCTATGCAAAAACCCTCATTTGCAAGAAACCCACACATCCTCTCTTTCTTCTAAGGTAACAAAAAACTCCTATAAAAAATCAAGACTTTTTCATAAGTTACGCGCAACTGATGCGTGCCCATCTTAGATCTGTTACTTTTTTTTTCCCATTTTCCTTCTCTCTCACATGTTCTTTTTCCTAATCACTTATGCAAAAACCAACTAAAATCTTCATCTATTGATTTTATTTTAAATAATAAAATAATAAAAATTGTGATTTTTTAGATGAGTTAAAGTGTGTATCTCATAAAAAAAATATTACTCCGTACTTAGTAATAAAAGTAATACATATATTTATAGTAAAATTTCTATTATGTCTTGATTTTATCGGTAAAAAAAAAAAAAGGAACTGATAAAAACTTTGGCTCACATTTTATGAATCACGTTTGGTTCACGAAATAGCCTAGAATGGAATGTCATTTTCGAAAATAGACTTATTCCGTTGTTTGTTAATACATTTTATTTTTGAAAATGAGTTATTCTTTTTACAAGGGGAATATGTATTCTAAAGGCCTCCTTGGTATTAACTATTCCTGATACATTGTAATAGAGTTAGTAGTAAAAAAAATGTTCTTAAAAAATTATTTGTTACTTGTATAAATATTTTGTTATATAACAACTTATACATCATGATTTTTTTAATTTTTTTTACAAAACTGTATTTGAAATAGAATAATATTATTTAAAAATTTTATGTAATTATTAGTATTGTTATTATATTTATTAATCGATTACGAATCGAGCTTAAGTATTCTAGACTTGTGACTCGTCAAACCGCTAGAAATTAATTCTTTTTTTTTTTTTTAGAAATTAAAATTTTAAACAGTCAAAACTCAAAATCCCTAAAATTTTAATCTCCATTCTCCCAAATTTTCTAACTGCCGCCACTCAACTCAAAGTCTCGTCTCTCAGACTAGCAGACGGGCAGAGAGACTTCGTCGACATTAGAGAGCCGTCGCCGCCGTCCACCTCCAGGCCGCCGTCGCGAGTCCAGAGTCCGCCGTTGCTCCAGGCCGCCGTCGCGGCAATTGCTCCACGCCACCAGAGTTCAGACCTGCAGGCCGCCGTCGCGGTAATTGCTTCACGCCACCAGAGTTCAGACCTCCAGGCCGCCGTCGCGAGTCCAGAGAACCGTCGCCGCCGTCGGTAATTGATTTTATTCATTTATTAATTATTATTATTCTTAATTTGTTAGTGATTCTCCAATCTCCAGTGTTTCTATTGAATATTTCTGTTGCTTTTATGGATTAGGCAATAGGCAGTAGCCAGTAAGCAATTACTGTTTCTATTGAGTATTGAATATTTCTGTTGATTTTGTTGCTTTTATTCATTCTTAATTAGTTAAGCTATTGAAAGCTATTCATTCTTAATTAGTTATGAAAGTAAGCTAAAAATAGTAATAATGCTGATATGTGTGCTCTGATTTGAATATGCCCATGTTTTTTCATATAGGACATTGAAGTTTCTCCAGTTGTTTATGTATATTGCAGTGTCTGTTCCTGTTATTTTTCTTTTTATTCTGTGTTTTCATGGGAATTGAGTAATTCTGTATATTTCTGAATTTTGCAGGAGTTGCCATGTTAGAAACTATGAATTTAATATCTCAAAATGTTGCTCCTAAAGACCGAACTGGTAAGAAGAAAAGGGAGCCTCTTGATGAGTGTTCACCTCTCGAGGGCAAGGAACAAAATGAAGATATGCAGATCTCTGATTTAGACACCACAGGTGGAAAGAAGAGAAAGAAACACCGGAAGGAATTAGAAGCCGAGGAAGTGAGGGAGATGAAGAGGCTTGAGACCTTCTTGTTTGGCTCCTTGCACTCGCCTATTGAATTTGGAAAGGTAGATGAAAAACCAACAACTACCGAAGAGGCTGAAAAAGATTCAGCAGTGTTCTTTGTGGACCGGCATGCCAATAGTTCATTGACTGCTTATGAAGATGACAATCAAGTGTTTGATGGAAGAAGTGATGAACAGGAGGCTGAGGAACGGAAACCTGCATGGATAGATGAAGAGGAAGAGAAGACTAGTATCAATGTAGCTAAAGTAAACAGATTGAGGAAGTTGAGGAAGGAAGAGGACGAGAGTGTAATATCTGGTTCTGCATATGTGGCAAGATTGAGGGCTCAACATGTTAAGCTAAATCCAGGGACGGAATGGGCGCGAACTGATTCACAGAGAGAAAGCTACATCTCTGATGGTGAAGATTCAGGTTCTGATGAAGAAAATGGTTACAAGGATGCCAAAGTGGTTGGTGATATCCTTCGAACAAACGAACAACTTGTTGTAAAAAGCAGTGCAAAGTTGTTACCAGGGATGCTAGAGTATTCTCGACTGGCTGATGCAAATAAAGGGGAGTATTCAAGTGGTCCGATAAATTCTGTTCAGTTCCATAGGAATAGCCAGTTGCTTCTTGTTGGAGGATTGGATAAAAAACTCCGATTCTTTCAAATTGATGGAAAAGATAATACCAAAATTCAAAGCATCTTTATTGAAGATTGTCCAATTAAAAAGGCAGCTTTCTCACCTGATGGATCTCAAGTTATTATATCAGGTAGAAGAAAATTCTTTTATGCCCTAGATTTGGTTAAGACAACATTGAATAAGATAGGTCCTCTTGCTGGTAGAGAGGAAAGGAGCTTGGAAAGTTTTGAGGTATCCCCCGACTCTGACATGATTGCTTTTATAGGCAATGAAGGGTATATTTTGCTAGTTTCCCTCAAAACAAAGGAACTGGTTGGAACGCTAAAAATGAATGGGACTATTCGGTCATTAGCTTTCAGCCACGACGGACAAAAGTTGCTGAGCTCTGGTGGAGATGGCCAGATTTATCATTGGGACCTAAGAAGAAGGGCTTGCTTTCATAAAGGTGTTGATGAAGGCTGCATAAACGGAACTGCTCTCTGTACTTCACCAATTGGAGGTCTGTTTGCAGCTGGTTCAGACAGCGGGATTGTGAATATATACAACACCCAAGACTTTTTAGGTGGGAAAAGAAAACCTGTGAAGACAATCGAGAATCTCACTACCAAAGTTGATTATATGAAATTCAATAGTGATGCCCAAATTCTAGCCATCGGTTCAACCATGAAGAAGAACAGTTCAAAACTGATACACATCCCATCCTTTACAGTTTTCTCAAACTGGCCTCCCCCAAATCAAACCCTGCACTACCCGCGGTGTTTGGATTTCAGTCCTCACAGTGGTTTCATGGCCATGGGAAATGCCTCGGGAAAAGTCTTACTATACAAGTTGCATCACTACCACCATGCTTAAGGACCTAAAATGTTGTCAACAATGTCACATTACCTTTCTGGATGAACAAAAGCAGCACCTTTTATGGAGCTTGAAGTCAGAAATCAATTTACTTTATACTGCTTTTTCAATTCCAATTTTGTACCATGAAGTTTTATTTTTATTTTTGCCTAGGAGCACCACCTCCACAATTATGTTTAGTGTCTGTCTTATTACACAGGATTTTGAAACTTTGATTACTGATTAGCTTTCTGTTATTGATTTTGGATAGACCTTTCTCCTGCTGTTAACAAATACAAGTAATTGAGTTGCTATTCCAAAACATTTTTATGCAGTTATATCCATTATATTTGCATGAATGTCAGTCAATACCCGACGTTACAAATTTCGTCCTTAATGTTTTGTTAAGAAAATGATGAAAGTTGTAACGTCAGTTATAGCTTAGGACGAGAAGTGAGCGCAATAAAAAAGTATGGACGAGTCTTACAATTATCTATAACATAACAATGAAAAAGTGTAATTTTTCCTATCTTTTTAAACACAAGATGTGGACAATCAATTATTATAAAGAGTTGCACGATCAAAATGTATGGACGAATCTTACAATCATCTATAACATAACAATGAAAAAGTGTAATTTTTCCTATCTTTTTAAACACAAGTACGGTCAATGAAATTGTCCCTAATCAATTAAGACACATTATACAATTTATCTCTTTTATTAGTAAAATCTAAGGTAACATGCTCAGAGTCCGATTACATGTGAATGGTCTAAGTATTAGTTAAACCACATAGTAAACGCAAAATTAGTTCTTGAACAATCTGACTAACAAATTATGCACAATTAAAGACTAGACAACCAAACAAAAAGCAGTAAACAAGACGCAAGGTTTGGTAACCCAGTTCAAAGTACACATACTCATACATATGGGGTAATCTAGCCGTCTATCTCTATAAATTTCTTGATCAATCTTCAAGAAGAATGAGATAGTCTTTAAATAAATGAATCGCGTGCGGTTGCAACTGTCTTGAACAACACATCGAATAATCTACCCATTTGATTTGGTTCAGTCTTCAATCTTCATAACTGAGAAGTGAATTAGATGTTGTTGTAATAGATCCTAGTTCAAACTCTTAACAATTTATTGCAAAGACTGAATTAAAAGATAAGTAACTGCTTTGTCCCATAAAATTTTAACAGAATATGGGGATAAATAATATATTTTCATCAAGTGCGGTAAATTAGGAGTAGTTATGCTGTGCATCCGTACGGATGCAAAAACGACGTCGTTTTATTAAAAACGCGCGTCTCCCCTTAAAAAAAAAAAAATTCAGGTTCGATTCCCAGCAACAGCATTATGTTGTTCATTCATTCTGGAATTTTAGTTCATAGATTATGGAATTTTAGTTCATTGATTCTGGAATTATAGTTCATCGATTCTGGAATTGTAGTTTATCGATTCTGAAATTTTAGTTCATAGATTCTGGAATTTTAGTTCATTCATTCTGGAATTTTTAGTTCATTCATTCTGAAATTTTTAGTTCATAGATTAGATTCTGGAATTATAGTTCATCGATTATGGAATTATAGTTTATCGATTCTGGAATTTTAGTTCATATGTTGTTGCTGAGAATCGAACTTGAATTTTTTTTTTTTTAAAGGGAGACGTGCGTTTTTAATAAAACGACGTCGTTTTTGCATCCATATGCACCATATATGGTGCATGGTGCATATGGATGCACAGCATAATTTGCCGTAAATTAGGGGGTGACGTGGACGGAGACGCGTAAGCAAGGAGGTGGGGTCCAGGAGTCTTATCCCCAAAGTGCATGTGCATCAGTGCATCTGTGCATGTGATATCCGGTAGTGGGTGACCCATCCAATGCGAAGATGCCACGTTAGGGATTAGACGATGACGGATGCCCACAGGGCGTTGTTTGGAGAATAGAGGATTTTGTGGCCTACCATATCCTTGTTCCCCACGCCCATCAACTTTTATCTCTACAAAATCTAACAATCCCAAACATGTCTTATTATTCCAAAACAAAAAAAGTACTCGTACCATCTTAGTCTCCAATCGTTATATCCTACACCACGGCGCACATAGCACTATGCGCCGCGTGCCTCCCAAAACGACGTCGTTTTGGGGTCGTGTTGGGAGGCGCGGTAGGAAGTTGCTGAGATTATGTGTATTCGTTCACAACGTTATGTGTATTCGTTCACAACGTTATGTGTATTGGTTCATACAGTTATGTGTATTTTTTATACAATTATGTACATTGTTTTTATACAATTATGTACATCCGAATCAGAAAATTTGTGTGTATTATGTTAAGAGTTGATGTGTATTATGTTAAAAGTTTATGTTTATTATGTATTATGTTAGATTATGTGTATTATCTTTTAAAAAGAGTATGTATATTTTGTTATAACATTATGTGTATTCAAGTATAACATTATGTACATTCTTGAACAGCGGTTTTTTTTTTAAAGAAAAGCCTACTGCCATTCACTGGGGCGGGAAATTTCAAAAAAAAAATAATTAAAACGACATCGTTTTGCATCTGGGCGCATAGTGCAATGTACGCCGTGGTGTAGGATATAAATTGCCCTTAGTCTCTCTCTAATTCTCTTTTTAATCGTTTTAGTCTTTTTCTACAAGTTATTAGTTATTACTCCCTTCCCCAATTTTATCTGAGATATTTACTATTTATTGGTTAAATTAATTATTTTTTATTTATTTTTATTAATAATTTCTTATAATTTTTAAATTTTATTTTTATTTTTTGTGTTTAATAGTATTTTTAATGTAATTTTTAAATATATATATATTATATATATTAATTTTAAACTTAATATTATAAAATATTAAATTGTAAATAACTTCAATCAAATCTTGTTAATCGAATCTGATATATAAAATGGGACGGAAGGAATATTAAATAATACAATGTAATTTTAGTTCTTAACTGTGTAATATAGGTATAAATAATTTTTAAATTTTTAATCATGTTATGATTTTGATCTTCTCATAGTGAATAATCTAAAAGTAATTTTTGTTACTTGTCTATAATTTGAAGATTAAAATTTTGACGTGACATGATTAAAATCGCAATGTAATTATAATTTTGAGAACTATTTTCCTAATAAGTAATTTAACAATTGATTTAGTTTATTGAAAATAATTGGGAAAGAATTGAATTGAAATTCTATGAATTTTTTTTAAAATATTGACTATATTTGTTGGGTAGAGGCTTGAAAAGACAAGTCAATCATGCCTAATGAAAATGTGGCGGTATAAGGAAATAAAATTTATTATGAGCTATAATTTTTAAATTAGTGGTAAGTGTTTGATCTTACCAAGTGATATCTAAATCAGGTCACAGTCCGAGTCCCACCAGAGTAAGGTAAGTGCTAGGGGGAGACTAATAAAATCATTTTCCTCAAATTTAATTAAATAAATTTTCAAGGTAAACAATCCCAACCCCCCCCCCGGATATTTGAGGAATAAATTCTCTCATGAACTTATTTCCGCAAATCAAGTGGGTCATTAATTACTTTAAACTCCAAAAATCTGTACAGAATAAACCTCAATCCTATGTAATAGTTCAAGAAGACACGTGCAATGGTCTCAACCTAAAAATTATTAACAAAAATTAAAATTGAGACATTCAACTACGAGAATTATGGTTCATCAATTTATCGCATTCAAGCACTGATTTTTGAGAAACATGCTCACTTTCAAAAGGTCACGTGGGTTGTTAGGACATTACCATTTAAACCAATATGAAATTAGGTAGCCTTATTGTGTTTGGCTAATCACCCAAAACAAGTATAGTGACCTAATTAAGCATCCCGTCCAAATCTCTATTATAGTCGTCATCGTCGTGGTCATCATTATTAATTAATTAATTAATTAATAATAATAATAATAATAATAATAATATTATTATTATTATTATTATTATTATTATTATTATTATTTGAAAGCTAAAGAATGAATCATATATTAAAACAAACTCAAAATACAAGTAGGTGGAATATTATTAGGTCCAAATATTATTATTATTTTCATTCTCCTTTTTTTTTTCATTTTACATATTACATTTACTATTCAAATATCAAACCAGTGTTTTATTTGATTATTTTCTTTAATATTTTTATTTAAAAATTTTGAACTTAATAAAAATTCTAATGTAATTTTACACACAAATTTTATATGGAAAAAATAGGCTCACAAACTATAGAAGAAAAAGTAATTATGTCTTTAAACTATAAAAGTTTTAATTATACACCTCAACTCTTCATTTTTATTCAATTGAGTTACGTTGGTTAACCCTTTATCTCTAGGTATTTGGTAAAAATATTTTTTTAAGTAAAAAAATAATTTAAGAATTAAAAACTCCTAAGAGTATTTTTAAATTCTAAAAAATATTTTTAAAAAATAAAAAAAAAATCAAATGTTTGACTTCTCCGTTAATGGAGAAATCATCCATTTTCTCTGTTCAACTGGACGCAGAAGCCAATCATGATTTTTTGTCCACTTGGACGGAATTGCTGGGAGTCCAGTTGGACAAAGAAATCATGTTAGTTTCTCCTTCAAAATTTGGACGGAGCAGCCAAAGATGGCTTCTCTGTCCAACCAGTTTCTTTGCCTTGCCTAACTGGAGAAAGAAGCCAACAATTAATATTTTTCTTTTAAAAAAAAATTATTTTTTTTAAATATCCTTTTAAGCTTATAAAATAGGTTATCACCTTAATGTTATTGTTCAATTGACCTAATTAGATTAATGTAACAAGCTATTAGTTAAATTGAATTAAATTTAGGAATTGATGTGTTTAATTAATTATATTTTTTTAAATTTAGGGGTCTATTTACTTTTTGGCATATAGTTTAAGTATCTATTTAACCCTTTCTACTTTTATTTAATAACACTAAATTAAGTATCAGACTTTATTAAAAAAATTATATTATAAATAATTTATATAATTTATTTTTAATTAAATCAAATATATGAAATGAGAGGCCGGGTAAAAGAAAAGTTAAATAAAGAATTATTTAATTGAAAAAGTAATTAAAATCATAATCACAAATTTCAAACGAGTGTTCCACTATATTTTGTGCTAGAATCAAAACAATTGTTCATTGACTTGAAAATAGTATTGCCCTATAATCACAATTAATCCACCAATAATTTGAACTTTCTTTGCATTTTAGATAGACGTTGACTAATGAATTGTAAGCGATTGATGGTTTTTTTTTTTTTTTTTTTTTTTGGGTGGGGGTCTAAGGCATTTTATATAAGTTGAAAAAAGGAATTAAGTGTGTTGATTATTTGATACTTTTGAATTAAATTTGTATGTAATTTTTTATAAAAGGCTAAGTAGGTCGAGCATGATTTTGTACTAGAAGATTACGAGTTTGATTTTTACCAGCACCTTTTTGGTCGAGCTTACCTGTAGCACATGATTTTTTTAGTGCAATTCACCTCTTATATGTAGTTTGCGGGCTATTATACAAGAACACACTCAAAGTTCTTTTACTAGCTACAATCAATTAAGATTTCTGAAGAATACGGATAAATTTTAACAATATTGTTAATAGAATGACTGAAAGCATCACTATTGATAAGTTAGGAACAAAAAATTGTGATACTTATAATATATTGATCAAGTTCACTATTATCTTCTAGTCCCACGGAGCTTAGCATAGTGATTTGTCACATGACTTGATGTCACGACTGAAGAAGGTAGTGTGTGAGTTCGAAATTTGAATTCCACTGAAAATATGAATAGGAAAAAGGCGCATGATGATTGAATGTGTGGATTGGATCCCTTGTGCGTACATGAATATTAGAGTCTGACCGGTGAACTGATTGCGGAATTTGCGATTTACCTCTGCAGTGGCTCTAGGGGCGGGGTCTTGTAGGAATGTAGGCTTAGGCTAGATTTATCCCTGCAATACTCTCACTTTCAAATATGGTCCCACTTTCACATCACATTAAAAAATATTATTTTTATCAATAAATCTTAATTTATCTCTACAATTATTATTTTATATCAATATATAAATTACAATAAAATATTAAAAATAACGAAAATGAAATATTATGTATATAATTATTTTACCTAAGTATTTAAAAAAAAAAAAAACTCTTTAGGGTCATCAATATATTTTGGTGGCATTAGTGTTTACTGTTGTATGATGATATGATGTAAATTATATGTAGTAGTTAGGTAATAGGTGAATGGATGATGTGACAATAATGACATAGTAAAATATATGTCAAGTTAGATTTTTTTTTTTTTTTTTTTTTGTGTTTATTATAAATGATTAAGATTACAAAAAAATTATATTAAAATTAAATGTAATCTCAAACTTTGAGATGGACCAAAGAGGAATGAATAAGAATTGAGAAGCAGGTCCAGTTGAGTGAAGAAACTGAAGTTGCCATAAACATGCCAACAATATTGTCAACATAGGCCTTAAACGTCTGGTCAAATATAAAACAAAAAATTTATTCCCGACCAAATATAAAAACGTCCCACGTAACTCTTATATATGCTCTTGACGGCAGCTACAATTGTATTTAAAGGAAAATGTTATGTATACTCTCATTTTCTATTCTCACACACAAAATCTTGATGTAGACACTTGTGAAAATTACGTAAAAATTAATGAAGTATGGGGCAAAAGTTATTTTGTACACTATGATCACGACTTTTTGATTTGGATAATCTTATCCCTTGTGAAAGTTATTGCCACCATTCATGCCAAGACAAACAATGTCTACACTCATTCAATTATCTCCTAATTTAACACAGAAAATAACCAATAAATATTATATTATGTGGTTCTTTATGAAAGACCTCAAATATTACTCGTTGTTGGATTCTAGTTTCTTTTTTTCCCACTATACAAGGAAAATGAAGAAAAAAAAAAAAGTTAAGTTGAGAGAAAACAAGAAACCATAAGTGTAATTTTAACTTAAAAGAGAGTTTGGTAAATAACGGTTAGCGGATCAGCAACCAAGTAACCTAAGTTCTAACAATGAGGATGTTTTCAAAGGTTGAATTCTATGTTTCCATAAACAGTATTTACTATACAATTGCAACGCTAAACTTATATAAAGACCAATGGAACACGCAAAAAAACTTCAAGGACACCAAAAAGCGAATCATCTAGAGCACAAAAGGAAAACCTGAAATGGATAAGCGAAAACAGAAGTTAGAGAGACCGAAGAGAAAAAAAAAAAAATCAAGTGAAATGAAGACTTTTGATAGCCTCATATCCTCTATGATACATTCTGAAGTGCCTTCTTTAAAGCCAAATTGAATCTCCAACTTCCAACTACCAACTACCAACCTTCTCCTATGTTTTAAACCTGTCCTCCGAATGAATTTCTAGGATGATGAACTGATAGGCTTTTCCCAGTAAATCAGACTTTTTGAATTTTAAGATGACTAAGGTTCTCAAATATTACCTTATTTGCAGATCACACACTTTATTCTTAGTTAATGATCAGATAACATACTTCATATAAATCAAAAGTTATAAGATAAAATGTCCCAAAAAGATAGAATGACGGAAAACATTTCGGTAAAAGACATAAGAGCCTTTTACCTGAATCAGCTTGGTTTAACATGCACTTCAACAATGTCGTCGTCCTCCATCCCAAGGCTATGAGGAGTTGCTGTGGGACTAATTTTGTCCCCATCAAAACGGAAAATTAAGTTTTGTAAATTAAGCTTAGCTTTGTCAGCATACAGTTTGAAAAGTCGCTCAAATTTATCATCCTGTGTGAACAAAAAGAGAAATATTTATGTTAAGATTTATACAAATATTGAATAATAACAAAGGGTATACTATTAACAATTCAAATACTAGTGTAAAACCAGCACACCAGCAAGTGGAAATTAAACACCAAAGGCCCACATGTTTAGAAAGATGACACGAGTCATACAAATACCAAAGTTTAAATGGAAAGCATTTCAATATCTTAGATCTGGACACTATATAGCATCTCTAATATTTACTAATTTTCAAGAAACAGTCAATTCAGAAACATGTGTTTTCAGTGAAAATACCTATAATCCAAACCTTTTTCACAAGACTGATCATGAGCACTCCATAGAAGCAACAATGAATATTTAGGAATTCAGATCTTGAAAAGTTTTTTTAAAAAAATAATAATAAAATAAAATACATGAGTCAGCAGTTTCAAAACAAAGATCTTGGCTAGGCTTAGTGTTAGAAGTCTAAAAAACCAGAGTTGCCAAATGCCCAAAAATAAAAATTTTAGTCATGCACCTAGGCGGCTAATGCGGGCTGGGGACATGGATTGATGGATATGATGTAGGATTGGTAGGAAGGCAACAACACTTATATCAATTATTTAATAGATGTTTTAGTTAGATTAGAATTGCTTAATAGTTGGTTTTCTTAGTCTTTTAGGTGTGTTCCAGTTATTTGATTCAATTAGAAATCTATGTCTTAATTGGTTATGTGATTATTAGTTATTGGAGTCTTGTATTTTCCCTATTATAGAAATGGAGAATTCATTGGATTAATTGGAAGTAGAATTTTAAATCCAAAGAGGGGGACTAAGCGAGTTTTGGGATCTCAAGCAAACCTAGCCTTGAAGTGTGGCAAACCACTTCTTCCTATTCCTTTTTCTGCCTGTGACTTAGACTGTAACATTTGGTTCCATTGCTAGAATGCCAGGAAAACACTTTCAGACAATCCAGAATTCAACGCAATTAAAGAATCGGAGAATGGTTTGCAGCTATTAATGAAAGAGTACTGCATACATCATCTCAAAGAATTAGGTGAAGATTAAAGAGGTGGATAACTAAATTCCTTGAAGGCCAAGACAAAACACCAAAATGGCAACAAAACCAATTGTTATAGTCTAAGTCACGGGCCGAAGAAGGAATAGGAAGAAGTGTTTTGCCACACTTCAAGGCCCAAAACTCCCTTAGTCCCCTTTTGGGATTTAAAATTCTGATTCCCATTAATCCAAGACTCTAATAACTAATAATCATTAGACAGAGACTTCTAATTGAATCAAATAACTAGAATACCTAAAAGACTAAGACAACCAACTACTCCATATTAAGCAATTCTAATCTAACTAAAATATATATTAAATAATTAATAAAAGTATTGTTGCCTTCTTGCATCATATCCATGTCCCCAGCCCGCATTAACGGCCTAGGTGCTAGCGACTAGGCATCCATCAAACACCTGATGGGCGCCTAGCAATTTTTACAACACTGCTTAGGCTAAGACCATGTGACAGATTGACATCTCACAGTCCTAGCAATACCTTGAAAATTTTAACTACAAATTACTTCCTCCCATAGTTATATTAGAAGCATTCAGGTTGTTATAACATATAGAAGTGAAATTCATCAAGGTCATGCTGGCTAAATGTCTGGTGCTAACAAGGGGTCCCTACTTCACTTTGAGAAAAAAAACAATCAAATATGTTTAGTTTATGAAACTTGGCACATTAACTGTATGGTTAAACTATACAAGACATACACACCTGCAAAATATAGAAAAGTATCTAACATCTTAACCTTCCATTGCTTAGGAATCACAGCATGGGCATTGAAATCAAACAAAAACCTCATTTTCAAGCAGTATATGGTTAATGATACCATAACAGACATGCAGAAGCCATGTGCACACTTTAATTTTCAAGGGGAAGTGGCAAGATGTACCATGAAAACACGGAATTGTTTGGAGCCATCCTTGTCTTGAATACAAATAATTATTTTAGCCCTTTCACTGCAAGGTTTTGTCTGCTGCTCTGCAACACTTCCTTCACTCGATTGCAATGAAGTGCTAAGATCTCTTTTTACAGAATCCTCAACATCTCGTAGCACATGCTTTGCGGATTCAGCAAGGGATGCCAGCTCCTGCTTTTTTAACCTATGAACAGCCATCTATAATATTAAAAGAGACTGAAAAGTAGAGAGATAACTACTTTACAAATGGACAAAATTTTAAACTAATAATAAGGGAGGTATCTTCTCTTCAGTACATGCTTACTGAAAAGATAACAATGTTTTTTTTCTAATTCCTCACCTATAATATTAAAAATAATTGGAAATTCTATGATTTAGTTGGGTCGATAAACTGATTTTTTTGTGAAAAGCATAGTTCCATACAGTAAAATACAACAATAGATAATTGTTGATTCAATAAATCACTCTGGTATGAAACAGGACTACTCCACCTGATAAAACATGAATTTAGTTATTTCCATCATAACATCACTAAAGAATTAAACCTATTCACAATACAATTTACAACCAACTAGGTTAAATAAATGCAAATATGCAACATTAATATACTGCTGTGAATACCTTATTTCCTTTATGGTTGAATTCTCACGCTTCTTTACAGTATCAGCTGAAATCTTTGGCGGTAGCTTCAGCCAATCTTCCTCTTCTTTTTCCTCACAATCTATTACTTGAATTACATCTTTATTGTCCTGTTTCTCTTCATCCTAATATCAAATACAATAAATATACATGAATTAATATAGTCAAATTCAAACAAATGAACTCGAGTTCATAAAGAGTTCAAGGTTCTTACAACAGAAGTGTCAATTTTCCGCTTTTTCGCATTAGCTACTGGCGATGAATCTGGACTATCATCTTCCAAATTCAAAGGAACAGTGAAAAAAAAGTTAGAAACTTAAACAAACATACACAAACGCGAGAGAGAGAGCGCATACCGTCAAGGATAATGGCATTGTAAGGTTGCACGCGGTGGTAATCGAAGAGCGGCTCCAATTCCTCGTCGTCCTGCCATATTGGGGGGAAATTTTGAATTCACAATAAAAAATAAAAATAAAAATAAATAAATTCCTAAAACTGTAGAGAAAAGCACGAATTGCATAGAGAGCAGGCTTATCGAAGAAGAGTCGCACCATGGCTGAACTTCCGTACTCTCTCTCACTCTCTCTCTGTGATTCTGTGCTCTCGAGAGTTGGCTTATTGGCGCACTGTATCGTTTATTTAAAGGAAACTTGTAAAATACTGTACCCTCAAGTGACGTGAAATATTGGTGTTTGGTTGGAAGGAATGAATTAGAGTGAAAATAAATTGTAATTAGGTGAGAAATAATAATATGGGAATAAAATATAAATTCAAATTACAGTGTTTGATATGTGGAATAAAGTAAGACTTCAAATTACAGTGTTTGGTACGTAGTAATAAGATATGAAATTAAAAAGAAATAAGTGATATAATGACTGAAATGTTCTTATTTACTAATATTATACTAATAATAATAAGACAAGATCGCCAAATTGTAATTAGAGGGCAAGAAGGAAGAAGGAGGGTAATAAGATAGCTAATAAGACAAAATAAGACAAAGGGTAAAATTGTCATTCTATATTTTCTTCTCCCTTCAAATCGTCGAATTGTAATTCTCGAGAGGCGGGGGGGGGGGGGGGGGGGGGCGGGGGGAAGGGGAGGGTTTGAATTCAAGTCAATTACACTCATATTATATCCAACCAAACACCCCTTAAAATACTGCAACGTGTGATGTAAATTGTGGATCTTCAAAAGGATATTTAAATTTATGTATTATATAAAAGTTGAGTTTATTTTTGTCTTAAGATTTATTCAGGCCAAATATTTTGTACTTCGTTGATTGTTCCTTAAAAAATTGTTTCACTATTTTGTTCTTATTGACTTTTCGTTGTTTCAATTCCGATGGTACAAACTATAAAATAGAAGACTAAAGTATAAAACTATTTAAAGGGCGGCTTGCAATGATTTTCTTATTGTACTGCACACTTATACCATGGACCCGAATCCACATTAAAAGGCGAACTCGGGTCAAAATAATTTACATATTGAAGGTTTACAATTCAAATTGTGAACATTTATTATATAAAATTGTAAATATTCAATATGTAAATTGTGAATATTCAGTATGCAAATTGTGAATATTCAGTATTTAAATTATGAACATTTAACATATGTAAATTGGAAACATTTTCAATATGTAAAATGTAAACATTCAGTATATAAATTATGTATTTTTAAATCTGGGTCTAAAGTATAATTTGCCCACTTTTGGTTCAAAGGCTTCATTCCTTTCAGGCAAAATTATAACTTTTGTGCTTGTTTGCAAGCTTGAAAGAGAAATGAAAAAAAAAAAATAAGAAAATAAAAATTCAGAAAGAAATTTTTATATGAACTTGCAAGTCTCATCCTTTTAGGGATATAGTTAGCCTTAGTGGATTGGCCTAATAATCATAATTGGTCAAAGTTACTCTTTGTTTACCGCTAATGTGTGACAAATTATACATATGAGTTTGTGTATAGTTTTCTTTTGAGTTTTTAAATATATATTTTCTTATGTTTTCAAAAAATATAATTTTAATACAAGATAATTATTATTTATGGAAATAAATAATGAAAACAAAAAATTATTATAATTTTTACATTTTAAATATATTAATTTGTTTTTGTTAAATTTTTAAATAAAAACAAATTTATTAATATAAAAGCACTGTATTTAAATAGATTTAATAAATACTTTAATTGCAATATTGTAAACATAAGCTGGAATAGCTCAGTTGGTTAGAGCGTGTGGCTGTTAACCACAAGGTCGGAGGTTCGAGCCCTCCTTCTAGCGATTTAGTAAGTTTTTGTTTCTAAAAGACAGACAACCCCTTCACACGGTTCTTCATTGAAATCACTTAAAAATAGCATCATTTTAATTATTCTCTTAAATGATATTTTTATCTGAAAAATAATTTTGAATTGATTTTTCCTTTAAAAATTACACGTATTTTTAAAAAATAAAATTTAGTTTAAACTTTCAAATGTAAAAAAAAAACACATATTTGAATTTATAATATTTCTCAAAAAAAAAACTTTTTGATTGATAATTTCAATGTATAAGATAGCATATCCTGAAAATATTAAGGGACAAAAATGTAATTTCTCCTACTTTATATTTCTGAAATGCATATAAACCACAAATTGCATAAAGTTTAAATTTGCGTCATTCAACTATTTAATAAAGAGCGTTATTATACAATTTTATTATCAATTAAAAGAGTTCACAAGAGAGAAATTACAAAAGACTTAAAATGATAAAATTATTTTATTTCATCTTTGTTGAAAATGAAATAATAAAAATGTAAACAGATAATTATTTATGACAAAGGGGTTTTAGAAGTTTTAATGATTTTTTTATTAGGGGCTCAATTACACTATTTAGCTTCACTTAGGAGGCTTAGTTTACCTTTATACTTACTCTTTTTCTTCATTGAAATTTGACAATTATTCAAGACAATCATTATTATATTCAACATTTAAATTAAAAAAAAAAAAAAAACACAAACTGTTTCTACATGTTCATGTTTCAACCTCAGTTGGTCCCATGATCACATTACAGTACTATGTTCTAAACTTCTTACAGAAAGAAAGAAGAAAGGCTATTTCTCTGCAAGCTTCTGCACTGCCATTTTTTTAGCAATCTAGAAGTGAAGTTCTTACCTGAAGAATATTCACAAGAAACTATGAATCTACCTCGGAAACTTCGACCCGATCAAAGGTTGTCGTCTCGTTGTATTCACGTCCTGCCACGCTCCACATCCTCGGATGGATAGCTCGTTTGCTGATCTGCTGCTGCTGCGGGCAGCTCTAGGCGCTGTATATTTGGTCCATTAACAACAGCGGCGTGTGCTCGTGAATGACTGCGAAACTCTTCCACTGCTCGGGAGTATGCGTAGGGACTACAACCTGTTGGCACGACAAAACACCAACCGTTATGCTACTAAACCAACCAACCTAAATCGAAGAAGCCAAAAACATTAGTTTGGTTTCGATGGTTTCCCATTTTTGCCAAAAATGAGTCTTGTTTCGGTTTTCAAAGATGTCACCCGGAAAGGCTCGAGAGTATAAATCCCTAGTTTCAAGGTCACTCAACTGGGCTATAATGCACATAGGTCAAACCACACTGAAAGACTGAATCCAATCAATTAATTGGTCTAACTCATAGCCCTATAAACCCATATGTTCTCTCTTATTTTATCAATGTGGACTCTTAACACAACCTGTTGGCACGACAAAACACCAACCGTTATGCTACTAAACCAACCAACCTAAACCGAAGCCAAAAACATTAGTTTGGTTTTGATGGTTTCCCAATTTTACCAAAAATGAGTCTTTGTTTCGGTTCTCAAAGATGTCACCCGGAAACCCTTTGGCAATACCAACTCTAAGGCTCGAGAGTATAAATCCCTAGTTTCAAGGTCACTCAACTGGACTATAATGCACATAGGCCAAACCACACTGAAAGACGGAATCCAATCAATTAACTAGTCTAACTCATAGCCTTATAAACACATATGTTCTCTCTTGTTTTATCAATGTGGACTCTTAACACAAACTAACATCAAATCATTTCTCCATTTCACCTTCGAGATTCATTCGGTTCCCATGTAGTGCAATTTCAAATCATTTCCAACACTCGAGAAACTAGAATGTGATGATAATCTTATGAGAGAATGGTTCGTGTGTGCTTTATTTGATGCTACAAGAAAAAGATGGCATGTTTTGGCTATTATTAGCTAAAAGAGTTTTTACGTTATGTATAATAATCCAAAAGTAGATAGGGAGACGAAGGATCACGAAAAACGAAAGCCTTAGGAAAGTACGGCAAAACACAACTATAGTAAAAAAGGGCAAATAAACGGGGCTTACATTCAGTGTGATATGGCGGTGGGAAAAATTGGAGATAGCAGAATGTTGCGACTACAAGACCTGAAAGCAAGATAAACGGGAGTAAAAGGAAACGCGTAATTACTTGAGTTATATGCACCGAGCAACGAGAAACAAACCTAAGAGACCCCCGGCAAACACGTCTTGCCAATGATGCCAGTAGTCATCCACACGCGAAACAGCAACAAGAGACGCCACAAGAAGAGGAAGAAAAACGATGCATAGCTTCGCCACGTGGCCTCTGCGATCAAACGCTTTAATTTTCCCAGCTAAATACAATGAAAGGAAACCTAGCCCCGCAAAGGACCCTATAAAACAACCAGTCTTTGTCAGATGAAAGGGATTTTTATTTTTCTGATCAGCAAGAAAAACTTTCTTCAACAATTCCAGTCAACAAGCATTGATGAAACCAAAATTATACCATCTCAAAAGGTATTGTAAAAAATATGTTATAACTTAATAATCTAGGGTCAAGGTCACTCAATTAGACTATAATGTGCATGGATCAAACCACACTAAAAGACTGAATCCAATCAATTAGCTAGTCTAACTCATAAGTCATAACCTTATAAACCTATATTATTCCTCACCCTTGAGTAGACAACTGGGCCATTTTGAATCTAACTAGTTGATCATGTGGACCGAACAATCGGGCTTGGGATTAGACCCTCCCCTGAAACAAAACCAGGACGCCACCCATACCACGGTAAACAACCAGGTGAACACAAAGTGGACCGAACAGACTCTGATACCATGTAAACAAGAGAAGAATCTATACAATAAATTGATACTATCTACGGTAGGGATTGGAAATCAATTCCTAAGATCATGCTATACTAATGACTAAATATATGCCTACCATGTATGACGTCTAACAAAATAAAAAACAAAAATAAATATCTTACACGAAGTATGACCGCTTGGAAAACTCTTATGCCCTTCCTTTATGTCACTCTCGTTACCATGACATACCACATTGCCCCAACGATCATATCGCTGAAAAGAGTACAGAGATCCAATAATAAGTGCAATAATAGAGTCAATAAAGCATATCGATCTGGATAATTTCGATGGCTTCTATCATCAACACTGCACGTAATTGAATTCACAAATATGGAAGTTACACACATGAATACATACAATGGGTGTATCTATAAACGGTACCATATGCAAACATATACGATGTAAAAAGTTGTACACTATTGATACGTATTATCGTGTCAATGAATATGACAGATTTCTAAGCCTTGTGGTTCCTTACATCTCGTCCATCCGGAAAACAACGCCAGAAAAAGTCGGGTCGAGGCCGGCCAACTGCATTCTTAATTGCGTCTGTCAAGACAGCAGTTATAAGCACGGAAAATACAAGCCCTGCAGTTTCGTGCTTAACGAAATTATTAGAAACTCAAGAAATCCTTAGAATTTCCACTAATAAAACGCACGAAACCGAGTAAATTACCTAGTATGCTGTGGTGCAGATCGTAGACATTCTTCCTTCGAATATAGAAGAAAACGAAGATGAGAATCGGCAAAAGCACTGCATATAGCTGTTCGGGGACAGAATACTGACTAGTTATTTTCATGCCATATCGATCAAATCGAACTTTCTTAAGAATTACTAGGAAATATATAACAAAAATAAAAACAAGACTTATAATTGCATAATTGGCATAAACAAATTAACAATTACTCGTAATAAGTTATACTCACGGGAACAGCCCAAACAGGGACCGTGTTCTCTTTCATGGGATATTTAAGATCCGTCATCATGTCCACGCCTACAAAACGATAAAATGGACCAACGATGTAGAGGGCGACCTCTATCACCAAAAGCAGCAGCATTATAAGCCAGTCTAGTTTATGATCCCACGCAAGCGTTGAACCGTGGGACTGAATAGTGTGCTGGCACCCTGGCTCGACATCATCTGGTGCACCCTGCTTAGTTCGAATCAAAACCGAGAAAATTCAGAAAAAAACGAAAAGGAAAATAACACCAAGCAACCTATACATTCATTCAACAGAAGAAATCTAAAACACACACACACACACTACATATGTGAATCATGATTCCTAGGACTCATGATTTTGCCTCGCCATTATCCATCTTTCAAATACTATGTATATGTTAGTAATTCAAAGAACCGCCAAACACAATGACTAAACCCCTCGCTGAATTGAAGGCACCTGGTGGGATAGCTGGTCTGGAGATTTAAGGTTGTTCCATACCCAAGACCAAGGATCAATCCCTTGACGTTTGGTTTGGTTAAGGATCGATAAGTCCCTTCCACTCAACCACACCTCCCAGGTTCAAATATATGTTAGTAATTCAAAGAACATAAACTCCCTCCTCCCCCCCCCCCCCCACCCCCCACCCACCCACCCCAAGCCTATGAATCTGAAAACTACCATTGCTTACTTCTGAAGAACTGGGAAAGTTAATCCTTCTATTGCCAGTACAATTAAGCAACTTCAAAGAGGTGTGTTGGGCAATTGAAAGCTGAAAATTACAGATTTCTTACTGAACTAACCACACCATTTTAGTGTACACTTGAAGAATTATGGAAATTTATGGTGTAAACACTAAACAATAACATTAATTCTATACTAAAAAGGCACTAAATTAAAAATTGACCCAAAAAAAGAAAAAAAAAACTAAATAATAATTTACAAGACAGGATAAAAGGGAACAATTGGGAAAGGACAAAAACCTGAATGATATATCTGAAATTGGGCATCTTGTTCCTCCAAGCCATTGCTAAATCTTGGGTTCTCAGGACAAACACATACAAAGATTCTGAAACTCCAAGAACAAAAAAACACACAGAAAAGGAAAATAAAAAATAAAGAGTGTGAGATACACTCTTCAGAACCCAACAGTATGGGCAGCAAAACTGATAATTAGTGTTTGAATTAAGAATAATAAAGATAAGATTATGATTCAAAAGGCATTATTAAACCTTATCTTAAAAGCACCATAGTGCTGCTAGTCATGAAAATGAAAGAGATATCTTCAAATTTGAGATTTTTGTAATCCTTTTTCTTCTTTTGTTGTTTCTGAATTCTGAAGTGATCTATAGAGACAAAGAACTGTATATAATGGGACCGCTGTAAATAAACAATCACAGTAGTTGAGCCAGTGAGCTGTAGGCTTGAATTCCTCAAAATGGGTACAGATTTTCTTTTTAAAAAAAATATTTATTTGAGGAAGATGAAGAGAATTTAGAGGAAAAAAAAGAAAAGAAAAAAGAAGAAAGTGAAAAGTTAGAAATGTTGCAAGGGATTAGCGAGCGCGTGCCGCGTGGGGATTATAAGCATCCTGGATTAACGTCAACAGTTAACAAGATTTTTAGATGTCGGCAACGGCATTTTCACGCCAAATTTTGCAACTTGCGACTATAAAAAACATTGTAAAATCATTAAATATCATTATTTCTTGTCCTCCTAAACTTGAATTTTGCTTATATATCCATACTCAAATTTTTATTTTTATTTTTTTGTGTGCAGTAGAAGGTAAAATTTTCTCAATCTTGAGCCTTATACTTAGATCAACAGGATAATGAAAGGGATCAATTATCAATGATTTAGAGGTTTGTTATAAGTCTTCAATGCTCATAAAGAATCAACCACATTAGGTGAGGAGTGCCAACGTTTGTTTTTATGTTCTTACATATAATTTAGGAATAAGGGTCAAATAGGTCACTCAACTGCGCACAACATTATAATTAGGTCATTGAACTAAAAAATAATGTAATTGAGCCATTAAACAACACAAAAATATGCAATTTAACTCAAAATGACTTATTTACCTGATGTTGCAAGTTACCGATTTTAAAATTAATTTTTAAAAATAATTTTTAATAATTAAATAATTAAAATATTATGCTATGGAGACGAAGATCTTTGTCTCCATAGCTGGAGACGGAGTTTCGTCTCCAGCCACGGAGACGAAGCCGGCCGAAGACGATTCGGCCGAATCGTCTCCGGGCGGCAGTTTCTGTTTTTTTTTTTTTTAATATTTTAATTATTTATTTATTAAATATTATTTTAAAAATATAATTTTAAAATCAGTAACTTGCTACATCTGGTAAACAAGTCATTTTGAATTAAATTGTATGTTTTTGTGTTGTTTAATGGTTCAATTGCATTCTTTTTTAGTTCAATGGCCTAATTGCAATGTTGTGCGTAGACGCGTAGTTGAGTGGCCTATTTGACCCTTAAGGAATAATCAATTCAGCTACCCGTGTAGATAATTGATTTTTTTTTTGTACCTAGTTCTTTATTATTATTATTATTTTGCCCCAAGCATGGTATTTGTTTTGTAGAAATGGTGTGTAATGTAAGAATAGCTCTATTACTTAGTTGATGTAAGATTCTTATTTTTCTTTTCTTAGTTGCATGGATTTCAGATGAAAATCTAATAATGGCAATGTTAGGGTATAAATGATTGTGTGTGTATAAGAGTCTTGTGTAGTTAGATGCGAATTTTACATTTTTTAAAATAGTGTTGAGTATTATCAATAAAATTAATAGAGAACTCTATAATCTATGTGTCTATCATTACTTGTAATCTAAATACATCAATGTAGTTTTATGACTTTGTTGATTATCAGTTATCGGATAAATAATGTTGTATTATAGGCGATAACGTTCCCTTTTTTATCTTAAAGTTTTTAAAAGAGTGAAATGTTTGAACAATTATCCGGTCACCCTATTAGAAAGGTTATTGTGGCTCCCTCCTTTAATATGCAATGTACAGTGTAAATATCTATAATAACCTATTTTGGAGAATTAGCATGTGGTGCAAGTATTATATTGAAATCCTCTCATACCCAACATTGAATTCAATTGTTCTAATGAAATCCTCTCATACCAAACAAAAATGTTCTTTGATATCCATGCTTTGGAGTTCTTTGATTATGACATATGTAAATAAGTTTATTTTTTGAAATGATTTAACACTATAACATACGGTGTTAGTTTCTCTAGTGATATAAAAATTTATGTAAAAAATCACTTCGTGTCACTAGGTTAAATCACACAAACATAACACTTTAAAAAAAAAAAAAAAAAGATTTTAAGGATTAATTTTAAAAGTGAAGATTGTGATTGATTAAAATAACTAATTCAGAATAATAGAGGGGCTATTGTTTTTCTTTAAATATAATAGGAAAAATTGTAAAAAATGCCGATATATAATATGTCAATTATCAAGTCACCCCTGAATTATGAGTGGTGTAAATGTTGCCCCTCAATTATCAAAATGGTGCACGTATAGCCCCTCCCGTAACGGACCTGTGGTTCCCCACCGTTGTCCATCGCTGGTACTTCGAATCGAGGGAGGGAAAAAACAACTAAATTACATATTTACTCCAACTTAACAGTGTCGTACACTAACGGGGAATCACATGTCCATTACGAGAGGGGCTATATGTGCACCGTTTTGATAATTGAGGGGCAACATTTACACCACTCATAATTCAGGTGTAACACAGATAATTGACATATTATAGAGGAACATTTTTTACAATTTTCCCAATATAATATATTGTAACATGTAAATTTTATCTTTTTTTTTTAATTTAATAAAATATAGTCCCCAAAAAAAAAGTTCAATCTAATCTATATGTTGTTATCACCTAATTAATTTTATTTTATCTTATTTTTGGGATCAATTACGTCCTATATTTTAAATATTTTGGTCAATTTGATCATTTTTGTTTTTTATGTTAACTAGTATTTTCACCCGTGCGATGCACGGAATAAAATTGTTATAATATATTAAGAATATTTAAATCAATATATAATCATTTAAGAGTTAATTTCTATTCAATTTATATCTAACTATTTTACATTATTATTTTAAACAAACATTTGCGAATATTTAAAACGAAAATACAAAAATTTTTTTTTTCATATTACAAGCGAGTTCAACCCATGCATCATGTGTACATTCAACTAAACATGTTAATTAAATTTACTTGTATAGTTATTCTCATCAAACATATTATTCGAAAATATTTTCCCATAAAACTTAATAGATGAAAAGTACCAAACTTCCTCTAAATGTAATGTTTTTTTTTTTTTTTTTGACAACATTTTGACTTTAAAACTTTATTGTAGTCCAATTTACTTTTTCGAGTGGAACTCCAAATATGTGGGATAAAACAACAAATTTGTAATTGACAGTAACTTTGTGTGTCACTTTAAATGTTTAGTTTGGTGAACTCATTTTTGACTTGGTGACCATATTCAAATTCAAGAATGATGAGTTTTCATTAGATTCAAAGTAGCCTCATAGTTTTTTTTTTTTTTTTTTTTTTTTTTTTTTTTTTGGAGAAATAGTAGGCTCATAGTTATAGACTTCTGTTGGATGGGTAAAGATTGGATATTTATGAAAAATCATGTTCACTATAAAGCAAAATTAAATTATATTATTGACACTTTGGTTAACTTGACAATTGTCAAATAAAGCAATTAGAATAAAATGGTAAGATCACATCTCAAGATTCAGAGAGCCTTAAATGATGATTGTGTATGGGTCTGAACTCTAGAAGGATCATTATGAAATGCAACTAGTGTTGCCGGTCAGCCGCCTAGCGTATCACCATAATCGGTGGTCTAGGCGGCCGACCGGCTGACTGCCTAGGCCGTATAGTCGGCTAATTAACTATTGTTTTTTTTTTAATTGGTTATTTCACTCAAAATAACATCGTTTTGAGCGGAAATAACCATAAATTGTTAAAACTCTATATTTTTTAGGTTAATATTTTAATATTAACTATTAAAGTATTATATAATTTATAATTATTAGTCTTAAAAATTAAAATATTTTAAACATATCTTTAAAAAACATATATACACAAGGCGCCTAGCCGCCGATTAATCACCGCCTAGGCGCCCCCAAGTGTCTAAAGATTGCCTAGCGATTTTTTCAACCATAGATGCAACTAGTTCTTTCTTTGGGTTTTCCCCCCTTATTGATTAAAAAAAAAAACACAAAATTTAATATCTTATTAGCAAAAATCATAAAATATAGTCATATGGATATCATACCTTATTCTTAAAAATATCAATATAGTATAGAGACTATGCCTTTTTAAAATTGTCGATATAATGTGAAAAGTAAAATAACAATGTATGCATCTATTTATATTGTCTTATAAATTGTTTTCTTAACTAATACAATGAGTCATATTTGATACTTTAATTTTTAAGCTAATTTTAAAGGAATGTTGAAATTATAACGATTAGAACATCGCTACTACAATTAAAATTATTGATGAATCACTTTAATTATATTGTTTCCACCAAATTTGTAGCCTTAGATAATAATAAAATAATAGTAGCAATTGGAGTAGTTAATTACTCTAATTGTGATTCATCTAAATAATTTTAAAAATGATTTATCATTATCTCAAATTCAATCCTAATCATTTGTGTTAAATGACATGAGTTGATGAAGTTAACATTTATAAGATTTTTTTGCAAGAACCCCCTTAACTTTTACTTTATAATAAATAAATCAATAACTCTTAACATTTATGGTCAAGTGGCATAATTATAGTCCTCCCAAATGATAGGTCACAAGTTTGAACTCTAGTGAATGTATTAGTTTTTTGTGCTTTAACAGAGCGTTTGGTTGAAGGGAATTTAAATTTCTTCACACTTAATTCCCACCTAATTCCAAAGGCCACAAAGTTCTCTGGTTTGGTTGAAAGGAATTACAATTCCTCCATTTTCATAGAATTAAAATCCTATGTCCCCCTGCGATTTTAATTCCTGGAGTTTTAGGAAAAAAAAAAATATAGTGATGAGTCAAAATTACTCATTCCATTTTTAACTTAAAATTAATGTCTGGCAATAACAATAGACATTTTGAACTTTATACTACTTATTATCTTTCAATTCTTATGTATACCAAACATTGGAATTGAAATTCCTAGTAATTCTATTCCTGTAAATCAACATTGGAATTTAAATTTCCACTTTATTCCCAGCAATTCATCTCCCATGAAATTGCAATTCATTTACCACGTAATTCCCCATCTCCAACCAAACACACTGTAATAATTTAAGTAATACTAAAAAATGTGATATAAATCGTTACACCGTATCACTTTAATTGTATCGCGAGTACGATTCACAACTCCAATTATAGTTCATCTAAGTAGTCTTTTTGGAATAATTAAACGAATGGATCACTTCAGATGTTCCCCATAATCATTTAAATACAATGAATTGATAAATTTAAATTTTGATTATAAAAAATGTAAAGACACCACATACATTTTAATAAACAAATCAATATACCCTGTTAAACTTAAAATATTAACTTCAATTTCATACACTTTTAGTTCACTTAAAAAGTCCTTTTGATTATCAAACTAAATACAAATTTATGTTATTGTCAGGTATATTTACCGTGAACAAAAACATGTTACAAATAACTTGGCAAGCATGATATCCACCATAGCAATAGTTGAAAATCGATCGAGAAATCTTAAATCAAGAAGAGTTTGTCAAAAAAAAGGAGAAAAGTTGTTGTGGGGTTGATTCAAAAAGTACAAGTTGAGGGGGTGAATTTAGCATTTTAAAGTTCAAAGGTGTTAAAATATAATTACTAAAAGTTTAGGGGTGTTAATGGAATTTACGAATCTATCCATTGAATATTTAAAAGAAAATGTAAATAAAAAATGGAAAACAGCTGGAGAATTTCGATTATCGAGTACATGAGAAATCCTGCCTGGCGAAACCTCTTACCCCCCTTTTAACAAATTTCGCCCAAATCCTCTGCGGCCGTCTATGGATACTCCGCCTCTCTCAAGCGGACCTAATTCATCCGCCGCGGCGGCGGTCGCGGCGGTGGGGCAACAACAGCCGCAGATTCCGCCGCCGCCACCAACGCATGTCAACTACGCTGACTCGATTGACTCCTCGCCGCGGTCACGCAACACTGACTGGGATGAGCCTCCTCCGTACGCCGCCGCAGCTCCAGGCGGCGGAAAGCTGCGGCTGATGTGCAGCTACGGCGGCCACATCGTTCCCCGCCCGCACGATAAGTCGCTCTGCTACGTCGGCGGCGACACGCGAATCATCGTCACCGATCGGCACTCATCGCTCTCCGACCTCTCCCTCCGCCTCTCCAAAACGCTCCTGAATGGCCGCTCCTTCTCGCTCAAGTACCAGCTCCCCAACGAGGACCTCGACTCCTTAATCTCCGTCACCACGGATGAAGACCTGGAGAACATGATCGATGAGTACGACCGCATCAACTCTAATTCAAACGGTACGAAGACATCTCGGCTCCGATTATTCCTCTTTCCTTCAAAGTCCGACACGATGTCGTCAATCGGGTCGCTTCTCGAGAGCTCAACCAAGTCCGAGGACTGGTTTCTCAACGCGCTTAATGGAGCTACTTCTACTTCCACAAAAGTCCTGTCCGAATCTTCATCGGTGAATTGCCTTCTGGGACTCGATGATGATATCGGAAACGGGAATTCTACTGGAAAAGATGCGGAGCCTCTGCCGGATGGTTCGGTTAACATTAAAAACGGCGGTGTAAACCACGCGAAAGTGAATGCTCAAGACGTTCACTCGGTGCCGGATTCGCCTATGTTGGCAATGACATCGTCTTTCGACTCCACATCATCCTCTCCTCCGCTGGGGAATTTACCGCCGATTAGAGTGCGCGTGGAGGATAATCACAGAGTGGGAATCGAGGAGCATTTCTCACATATGACTATTGGGGCTGGGGCTGGAGCCAAGGTGGAGCAAAAACAGGAGGAGGGGGGTTTTGCGGCATTGACTTCACCTCCGGCGCCACCGGTGGTGGTAGGTGGGGAGTATCCTAGCCGAGTTTATTCTGATGATGAGAGATCGGAGCACGGTGTCCCTGTTGGTTACTCAAAGCCTCCACTGCAGCAGCAGCAGCCTCCCCAAATGCAGCCTAAACCTCCTGCGCCTACTGACTTGCCTTCCCCGGGGTCGGTTTCAAGGTACACAAAAAATCCATACCCTTTACTGGTCTCAGTTCTAGTTTGTGATCATCTTTATCTTGAATTCTATGTGTTTTTTTGATAAAATGTCAAAAGTAGCAATATAATTTATCTGAATTGCGATTTTGTTTGGTCCAGTGAGGGTAGTGCATCAAATCCATTGTCTCGTCCAAAGCAGTACATTTATCAAGATCCTATGATGCAAATTCAGCCAGGGGTTAGGGTTTCAGCTAATCCAGTTGACCCAATGATCAGTGATCCAAACAGTAGGGCTCAGGTTCAACAGCAAGTTCAGGATTCTGGTTATGTGTTGCCAGGCCATTTTGATCACCATCCACAATTGCATCAACATCAACAATATGTTCAAGCTGGGCAGTTTGTCCACCATATCCCGGCTGGGGCAATGCCAATCTCATCCTATTACCCTGTATATCCTTCTCAGCAGCACCATCATCCTCAACATCCTGCTCTTGAGCATCAATTTCCAGTTTACTTTATGCAGCCTACACCTACACAAACGTACAACTTGCCCGTGCAACAAACTAGTGAGCCTTCTTCCACAGCTTCTACCCGTCCTCAAACACCTCCTGCAACTACAGTTGTCCCTCCTACTTCTGACTATAATCCTCCTAGAAACGGTCCTGCCTCTAAACCTGAAATGAATGCTGGCTCATATAGAACTGCAGTTGCTCCACAATTGGTTCAGGTTGCTCCTGGCCAGCATCTCCCACAGTATGCTGGCTTCACTCAGATCCATCACCCATCTCAGTCTACTGTACCTACATCCGCTGCTACTGGAAATTATGCTTATGCTTTTACTGATCCCTCACATGCACAGATATACTATACTCAGCCTTTTGCACCCCAGTTGTCAGCTCAATACCAAACTATGAAATCCGTCCATGGTATACCTGAAGCTTCTTCGCAGCTTCCTACAGAAAACCTCAATCAGCATGCTTGAATTGCGATGAAAGGTGACTTGCAGCATGAAGAAACAGTTTTGCAGCCATGGGTTTGTTTACATTTGAATTTATTGTGTTAAACGTTTGCTCTATTGTTGCTATTGGAATGTGATATGTATTTGTTAAAGGTTATAATTAACTTTGGTATTCTTTATTTTCTTGTATGTAATGTTATTATTTACTGTGAAACTGTGAAAGTAATACTGGTCCATAATTTATATGTGAAGTTATAATTCATGATACTTACCCATTTCTATGTTTCAGTTTTGGAATAAATGTGATACACTGATTGCAACTTAAGCTTGAAATTGTATAGTTATTTTATCTGTTCAAGGTTTATGACCATTCCGATCTGACCATTTCTTGCTTCTATTTTGAATTAAACCATACTTGAGATGACATGGCTAGATGGCCAATCACTTTGATAGAGTTGTGTGCCTCATATCAAGTAGTATATGATATGCATAGGTGGTATCGGGAACTTATTGTTTATATCTTTTTGAACGATTCTGAACTTCTATCATTTTATCTTCACTTCTTACAAGTGGGGCTTAGATAGAAATAGTAGCCGAATGATTCTGTTTTGATAACATGTAATAACTTGATAGTTGGTCTCTTTAACATTTCTCTATAGAATACTCAGTAGCCTGCATATACAGTATGGTTCTATGTTTAACTTGCACCGAAAGTCATTATATGCTTTACACTTGCTCTAATTGCTACTTCATTAAGTTCCTTTTGACCATATTTTTCTTAGAAGTGTATATACTTGTCTACCTTTTTTGATCTGCCTTTAACAAAAGGGTACTCTAAGCTGGAAAAATTTGCCCTTGTGGAGAGACATGTGCTAACGTTCTGTTCCCATTGTCCGATCTGTTTTTCTCTTTGCAAACTGCCACTACATGTACATTCAACTTCTGTAAAGTCCAATCTGTTTCTCCTTATTTGTGTTCGACATTGTTATTAGACCTGGAATGTCGAAAAACGACATCGATTCTTTTGCTGGTTCAGTCAAGAACTTTGGCATTGTTATCTGGGTTCTTCATGATCAAACCACAGCTGTTTGTTGTAATATTGTTTGCTGTATTATGTGGTTTTCTTTTCCCTGAATTGTTCCTTATGAAGATATTGTGTTAAGAGTAGAAGTGGTTAGCATGAGATGCAATTGTTATACCATGGACCAGGTTTATCTTGCATTTTGGACTCCGGTCCAAAAATTATGTGTCTGTTTACGTATTTTCAGTTAATAAATTATGTGTCTGGGCACATAATATGTTAATTGCAGAAACATAATCTGAATGTCATTTTGGACTAGGATACAAAGAGCTGGTCTATGGTAATTTGTGCATTGATTACTGATTCTGATGCAACAGTTTGTCATATTACCGACTTTAATGTATATGCTTTATGCTTATTACTTCATTATCATGTGAATGGTGGTACGACGTTTAGATTTGGAGTGATCAGTTACTTCTGATTTTATTTATTCATTTGCTTTTTTTGGTTGTCTGTATATATACATCACATGTTCAGGATATGTAGATGGTTGCTTGATTCTTTCTGTAATCACAAAGTAGTCCGCTTATGAGAATTTGAAATTTAAATAAATAATATGTTGGTCCTGGTAAGGTTGAAAGAGAGTCTAGAGGGGGTGAATAGATTCTAATCGATTTTTCAAAGTAGCTCCTTTCAGAGCGATGCACAGCGGAATTAAAGGTTCGTCTTAGGTTTATTTTGCACACTTTCGTTAGGAAATTTTAGCGTTTGGTCAATATGATATGCTATGCACGAAAGCAATAAAGAAGTAAGTAAAGAGATATGGAGAGAGATTTTATAGTGGTTCAGCGGTTAACGAAGCCTACTCCACTCTTCTTTCACAACTCATGAAAGGGTTTGCACTATCACTCCTAGTACAAACTACTTCAAGCTGGCTTCCTTGATCACTAAGCTTCAAATTGATCACTGGTTATGAAAAGCTTTTGAGAGGTTGAACTGTTTGAAGAGTTTTTTTTTAGATAGCAAGAGTGAAATAACAAGCACATTCTTCAATGGTGAAGAAAGGTATTTATAAGTGGAAAAATTCATCCGTTTGAGGGAGATGAAGATTTCAAACCTAATAACTAGTGAGTATTAACCAGTGGGCATCAAGCATTTAATGCACTTGTACTGTGTAGCTGTTGGAGCCAAAAGCATTATGGCTTTTGTCCTTGTTCTCCGACAAGATGGTACAAGTCTTTTAATGCTCCCTGTCTTTTGTGAAGATCATTCTTAAGACACCTTTTGTCCGAATGATTGCCCATTTATGAGACAACATTCTTCTTGCTTCACTTAATGAAGGTTGTCTTTACAAATTTATCTTAAACTTGTTTTCTCGGAAAAGATCTTCGAAAGATTGTCCTTATCTTTCGACTCAAGACGAGAGATCCATTTTGACTGATGTCTTATCCGAGACTTGCTCTATCCATCTTTCGTCTGTAAGCATCTTTTGATCATCTTTTCGTCTTCACGTCTTCATGTAGACCTATTATGCTAGTCACAATTAAGATTCGTACCCCTCAAGGTGTGAATCAATCGTTGAGTTACAATAACTTTCGTTTGTCACAAGAGACCTAACTACGAACGGAAAAATAGAGATCTACAATCTTAGTGAGTTTAGTATCATCAAAATTTAATTACACTTGTTCCTAAGATAATAAAAATACGAAAGTGTGTAATTTGTGCATTCTGACGAGTGGGGTGTGAACCGTGTGATGGTCGCCACCATTTTGTCGCCGTTGCTTTAAAAATCAATATATCTAATTTGTCCATAGTTGGTAGATAAACATTTGAATATTGAGTGTTAACATCATAGTTGGTATACTAAGGCCCTCATCCAGTTTGATAAATATTTAAATTTGAATGTGATAGACATTAAATAATAATAATAATATAAAATTTAAAGGTGCATATCAACATGTAGATTGTATCCAATACAATTATCATTGATAGTTTTACGTGACTATATTCATTATAAATCGAGCAAAAATAATAATTATATTTAATGAACGCTAAATTCAAATAATATTCACAACTAGACTAAAGACTAGCCTTGACCAACATTGCCCCCCTACTTGACTTCCAACCTAAAGGACAAGGTGCACGGTGCACCAGATATTACTACAAGGAGGGTGGAGTAGAAATCATTTAGCTATGGCTGACTTATTTTAAATTGCTAATAAGTTATAAGTTCTGCTTGGTAATGTTCCTAAAATAAGAGCTTTTGAGCTATTGATCATTTCAAATTGGCTGATAAAAATTATTTTCTATTTTTTTTTGTAGGAAACACTATTATCATATAAACATGTCTCATAATAATAATAATAATAATAATAATAATAATAACAACAACAACAACAACAACAACAACAATAATAATAATAATAATAATAATAATATAACTTCAGAAAGAGGATACAATTCAATAGAATTTTTGAAAAAATTTACAATGTTAAAAAGACACTTCACACACGGACTAATCTTCCTTTCCAAAAGGTTGAATCCCCAACTCCAATGGCCTCTCACACTCCGGCCCGACGGAGCTAGGAGGATGATTACACACGGACTAATCTACTACTATAAATAGAAATGATTGATATAATTTTTGTAATTGATTATCATTTTATTTACAAAAATAATATTTCCTCTTTTAATTTATAGTAGCATTACAATATCTTTTTAATATCAGAAATTTGTTTAAAAATTCCTTTTAGTGTATGGTAATATTAATCTTTTCATTCCATCAAGAGGCATTCCAGAAAAGGGATTGAGTCATCCATCAAAGGAACAATTTACCAATTTTGGCAAGTTCAATTCTTCCATTTTGTATGCCATAAGCTTCCCAAATTTTTAGTAAGTGTATAAAATTATTATTCAAAATATATATATATATATATATATATATATATATATATATATATATATATATATATATATATATAATCATTCTGACCAGCTCAAGTTTAAGGCTATATAATGATTGAAAATAATAAATAAAAATAAATAAATAAATAATAAATTGTTTTAAAAAATTCATTCTGACCAGCTGAGCGTTAAGACTAGATAATGATTGAAAATAAAAAAATGTAAAATAAACAAAATAATGAAATGTATTTTAAAAGGATCATTTTCCAACTACTTCTGGTCCCCATGTCAACACTTTTAATTTATTGCAACTCATTAATCATTGGTCCATTCATTATATATATATATATATATATATATATATATATATATATATATATATATATATATATATATAATTCTCCGAATAAACCATATGTTGCATTGTCATAAGGAATCTCTATCACCTCTGATCAGTCAAGGTCTTTCAATGCCTTTATTTCGTACCGGGCCCATGTTCCTAGTGGAACGAAATCTTTATTACCTCTGATCGATAAGGTCTCCCAATAATCATCAAGTTCTCAGTAAATATTTATTAAAACAAGATTTTATGGTAAATTGGTAATTGGTCGAACCAATTAAGCTAGCCCCAAAGAGCTCATAGTAGCCCTCTTAGCTAGGATGCTTAATTGCTTATATGGGGAAGAAGGGATTATTAATTTTCTATGGACTATTTATTTTATTTCCAATTACCTCCTTGAGAAGGAAAAACACATTTAATAAAATGGCAAAATTAATTTCTCTTTATACTGTTTGGTCTTACAAGTTGGTTCTTTTGAATTCAGCAAATCATTTCGTCACAACTCACAACCAAGCATACCCATACATCTTCAGCGTACAAACAACGCCGGCACGCCGCAAATTGACGTTTGAAGTTTTAACAAAGGATACCTAATTTAATAATAATAATAATGAAAACAATACCTTAGAAATTAAACAATGATTCATTAGATTTTTTTTTTCTTTTAATATCATCTACAACCATTTAAACTCATTTTGAATTTATTTTTTTAATGTCTATTAAACAATGTAATTTGAATTTCACCTTATTCTTTTTCACTTAATTACAGTTCATTCCTCACTTAATTCTTTCCGTTTAACCAAACTCGTTGTAATAGTTGAGATTTTTTTCCCCAATTTTTGAGGACCTCAGCATCCACCCAATCGTCATACCGTGGACTTTGATCCTATACGACGTCGTTTTGAATTTTAATTTTTACAGTGACCATTTGTTGTTTAGTTCACGTTACAAGTTTTTTTATTTTTATTTTAATCGTTGAGTCACCATGGTTAATCCTTCCACAATCTTGTCGAGCCAAGATTTGGAGAGCTTGGGGTTGATGGTTTCACCTTTTTGTCACAAAATTACATTAAAAATCCACAACCAATGTAATTCTTCTTATTAATATTTGTACGTCAATTTATATCGTGCGCCCTGGTGCAAAACGACATCGTTTTATACTTTTTATTTTGAAAATTTCGCTTTTCATGTCTGTTGTTAACTGGTTACAAAAAATCTCATGCTCCGAATGTACATAATTGTATAATAGAATGTACATAATTGTATAACAGAATCTACATAATTGTATAACAGAATACACATAATCTTTGTTGAAAAGATAATACACATAATCTAACATAATACATAATACACATAAACTCTTAACATAATACTCATAAACTTTTAACTCTTAAAAAAAAATCCTCTATTTCGGAGATACATAATTGTATAAAAAAAATGTACTTAATTGTATAACAGAATGTACATAATTATATAACAGAATATGCATAATTATATAACAGAATACACATACACTCTGTCGCGTCAACTTCCCACACAACTTAACAAAACGATATCGTTTTGAAAGAGCAGGGCGCATATTACTATGTGCACCGTGGTGCACGGTATAACGATTGCATTTTTACATCTCAATGATGTAAATGTGAGGTGTGAACTTGAAAACACTGTTAGATGCCCATTCCTTAGCAGGCATAGCATCACTATACCCATTCTTATGTGGGTATAGTCTATACCCACATAAGAAGGCCCAAAGCATATTTGCATATGGATTTTTTAATACAAAAAATTACCTCTAGATCTGAATGGTTATTGCCTTATTGGCCCTGTTTGGTAATAATTAGTCTATTCGTCAATTTTGATTTATTTAATTACTATTAACTATTTAACTTAATTAAACAATCAATTTGACTGTTTGACTAATTAACTTTTTGTAATAACTTATTGCTTCAAAATGCTAAAATTCAAAAAGCTGCTCAAAATAGTTTTTTTGATAAACTTTTTGAGAATGTCATTTTGCATATAATCAACTATCAACTAACAACTAATTTATTAAACACTTTCTACAATGAGCTAATGATATCAACTAGTCAAATCCACTAACTCAATCAGCTAACAGCTATTTACCAAACACCCTCATTATCTATATTTTATTGAATTAGGATTTATGAAAGTAGATATATAGTTTTTTTTTTTTTTTTTTTTTTTTTTTTTTTTTGGATACATGAAAATGAAATCAAACAAATTACATAAAGTATGACCAGGTCACACCAACATAATTATAACAGTCACTAAAGTCTAAAAGTGGATTGATACTGTTACATAGGTCTTTATAGATATAGAAACTTAGATGCATCAATTGAGTATTATAGCCATTAAATATGCATAAATATAAAATTTTCATTTCGTTAATGAACTACAAATATAAAATTATGGGAAATTTTTAAAAATTATATCAAACAACAATACGCAACTATTTCCTGGTATATAAGGACTAACTATATGAGAAATATAATTTATAGTACATACTTATGCTATTTTAGTAGAAACGTCAAAACGGGTTTAATCTACCTTGCACTACAAAAAGGAATGTGTGAGTTATAAGTTTTATGACTTACCCGTCCCACCAAATGATAGGCTTCGTGGGCCTGTCAATTTTGCAGGGCAAGGAGGGTTAAGTTCGTTTTGACGACTTTATATTTTAGCATTGTACAAACATTAGTCCAAATTAAATCCTAAATGTTATTTTTAACAATATACATATTTTTTTCTTTTATAAGAATTTGAACGAAAATATCCGATTATGTTTCAATTCGATTTTTAAATCAACTATAACCAATGAAAATTGTTCTCAGTATTTAAGTTGCGGCTTAATTCAAGTACCCATGACCTCCCATTTAGGAGAACCACTTAATGCCACATTGCCACTAGACCACAAGGTCATTCACAACAAATCGGATATATAATTAGTAGTTTTAAGTTTACCAATATACCATGCATGTATATATTATATACTAATATAATAGAGTACAAGTAAAATTATAGAAGGGATAAACAAATATATAACTATTAAGTGATGTGTCAAAATTGAAGTCACCATCATTTATCACCTTCCCTAACTGCATGTCCAACTTTGTCAAACTTAGTTGTTAAGTTGCCAACCAACCCAATCATATATCATATATATAAAGATAAAAGAAGAATGAGTCATCCGGACTCAATTTAACAAAATTGGTCAATCTACAATAAGTAATATATATATATATATATATATATATATATATATATATATATATATATATATATATATATATAATTATTTTTTATATTGAGAAAGGTTCTCTAGTGTTTATAAAATTATTTTTATAAAATTATCAAAAGATCAATTTAGTACATAAAATTATTTTTATAAATTTTTGAAAGGATCAATTTAGTACATAAAATTATTTTCCATATTTAGAAAGATTCTCTAGTGTTTTTGAAATTATTTTTATAATTTTTTGAAAGGGTCTATTTAGTACCTAAAATTATTTTTTATATTTAGAAAGGTTCTCTAAGATTTATAAAATTATTTTAAAACCTTTTTGGAAGGGTCAATTTAGTGCATAAAAGTACCTGGGTCGCCTTATCACCGGAGAAGGCAGTCCAGTTGCCTTCTCCGGTGAGAAGGCAGTCCGTCGCCTTCTCACCGGAAAAGGTGACAGATTTTTTTTTTTTTTTTAAATATGTTTTAAAAAAATAATTATTACTTTTTGACCACATTTATTAATGGTGGTCAAATAATACTTTGCTATTTGCACCAAGTATAAAGTTATTTGACCTATTATATAGGTGGTACAAATAACAAAATAGGTGTTGTGAATAGAATTTCCCATTTCAAAATATGTATGAACCGATAGAGTAGCAAATTTATTAATAAAAGTTACAGCAAAGTCTAAAAATCTAAAAATGACACAAAAATCCATCTGTGTATATCCATTTTTTTTTTTTATCCATATCCAATTTCAAACTGCAAAGCAAAATATAAAAGTCAATAAATATGAAGGCGGCGGCATGGCGCGGTGATGATGTGTCGTTTTCTCCACTGTTGCCTCTTTGCCGTTCCAACTTCACAGTTTACGCATCTCAACTTTCTCCCAGTCAAGCAAACCATTTTCCCCAATTTATTGGCGTGCGGTAATCGGATCGGACCGGAAAAAATGGTTTTCACGATTCATTCCGACGTTCGCTCCGCGATTCAGATCGCCTCCGCCTTCGGCCGCCGCGGCGGTGGTCAACCCCAGCAGCGCCGCCTGCTAGCTCCAATTTCCGTTGCCTTCGGTTCGCCGCGCCTCGGCTCTTCTGCGGCGACGGCGGAGAGGATGAGAGTGAGAGTGAGAGCTTTCTCGACGGACAGTACCGGAATAGATGAGGTAGAGAGCGTCGAAGCTAAAAAGCTGCCGAGCAAGCCTTCGGTGTGCACCGCCGATGAGCTCCACTATGTCACTGCTAACAATTCTGACTGGCGGCTCGCTCTCTGGCGATACATTCCTCCTCCGCAGGTTCAAATTCACCGTTGAAATTTGTGTATATGTTGATATACGATTTAAGATACGTATTCTTCAGAAACTTTTTAGTTTGTTTATTTGTTGTTGCTGAAATGCGTATTTGTGTTTTCAATTTCTTTGGATTTAGGCTCCAAAGAGGAATCATCCGCTGCTGCTGTTATCGGGTGTGGGAACTAATGCCATCGGATATGATCTTTCTCCCGGGGTCAGTTTTCAATTTTCTGTTTTTTCCCCAATTTTTGTTGTGTTTTCGTGTGGATTTGAATCTATGGTCTAACCGTATACGATTTCTAAGGAAACTTCTAGTGGTTGGTAGATTAGTATGATTGATTGATGTAATTCAATTGGAGGGGGGCTGGAGGGGTGTTTCATAGATATAATCAACGGGTGGAAATAAGATGTAGAGTGTACAAGTGATTTCATGGGATTGATTTGTTGCTGTTGTTCTAAAGTGTATGTACTTGGTGCTAAAATCCATCACATGACTGTGTACTGTGTCATTCACTACTTCATTCTGGAAATTGTTTGGATTTGCATGGAATGTACTCACCTTAGAAAAACATATGGCAGTTTGTGATGCATGTCTTTCTTTCAATTGCTGCAATGATGAAAATTCAGCAACTAGAGAATATTGTTACCACTAGTAGTCTTCTTACAGAGACACAGCAAATAAAATTTTCTTCCTAATTGTCATCTCAGATTCTTATACCATTCTGTCATAGTTTACAACTTGCTTAACTTTTCATTTGATTTTCAGCACTGGGTTAGATTGAGGTATTAATACTTGTTTTCTTTGGACATATCTTTACATTATCTGAACTGTGATATGGCTATAAGTACAATATAGCGCCTGGTAGTTGAAGTAGTTCTGAAACAGATTATGTTTAGCTGATTAAAACTAGATTGCCAAAGTTCGATAGATTTCTTGCCTTTAACATCATGCCTTTAGAGATAAAAACTAAATGTATAGGAGCTTTTTCTATAAGTTACAGTTAGAAGTACTTGGACAAATTTTCATTGAGTTGTGTATAGAATATTAGAATTCTTATGAACTGGTTCTTGTAAAATCATTTGTAAATACATTTATTTCCAAATACTATGATGCTTGAGATCTAGGGAGAGAGAGGCTTGTTCATGGTATTTACTTTTCATGATATGACTTTGCAGTCATCATTTGCACGTTATATGTGTGGGCAAGGATTTGACACTTGGATTCTTGAAGTTCGAGGTGCTGGGCTAAGCTTGCGTGAATCAGATTCCAAAAACATTGAGAAGTCTGCTCATAAAGTGTCTGAACATATGGAGGCTGCGGTTAAGAGTGAAACCAATGGGAATTTATCTGCAGCAAAGAATTCAAGACGTGTCAATGGTAACTTAGAAGATTCTGACATAGCTTTGGTCAAAGAAGACCCCATGAAAGTAGGAACAGCATTTGATGAGTCAAGATTAGTGACCCAGCTTACAGAAACATTCATGCGTATGTCTGAAAGATTTTCTGGTTTTCTCAGTGAAAGTCAATCAAAGATTATTTCTGCTAAATTATTTGATCAAATATCAAGGCTCTTACAAGATTCCTTCCTATATGAACGCTTCAATGAGATAAGAAACAATTTACAAAGTTTGATAGAAAAAAGACAAAACTCTACTGTTGCAGGCCAAATAAGAGATCTAAGCCAGAAGCTAGTAAATATCATTGAAGAGGGCCAACGTTCTGTTTCACCCCCATTGTTTGATCTGCAAGAACGTTTAATCTCAACCATAGAAGATTTTCAGAAACAACTGGATTTAATCATCAAATATGATTGGGACTTCGACAACTACCTGGAAGAGGATGTTCCTGCTGCGGTGAGGTGACATTTCTCTATTTTTTTTGGGAAGCTACACTGATATTGATGCCATTTAGGATGACTATGAATCTTGGTCGAATTTCATTAACAATTTTTATATTCTGTTGTCTACTTTTTTATTTTATTTTATTTTTTATTTTCTAGTTCTCTGTTGTTTTTGGCAGTATTGTTGTTGTTGTTATTATTATTATTATTGTTATTGTTATTGTTATCACTGTTATCACTGTTATCATTGTTATAATAAATGTGTTTTCAACTATAGATGGAATATATAAATGCCCAAACCAAACCAAAGGATGGAAAATTGCTTGCAATTGGACACTCCATGGGAGGAATCTTGCTGTATGCAAGGTTGTCACGATTTGGTAAGATAACATCTTATCTGGTTGTATGTAAGATTGCATTGCTGCCATGTTGCCTTTTCTTAGTTTTTGGACAGAAACTCCTCATGAAATGTCCATTTGCTCAATTTTCCTTAACTTCGCTAATAATCTTAAATATAATTTAGACATGTTCTTTGTATTTGAAATTGGCAAAAACATATCTTCCTACTATGTGCTTAGTTTATATTGCTTTAGGTCCCTCTTATGTGCTTCCATTTTTACATATATCATCAAGTTTTAGATCTAGATGTTTTAAATCATAAGTAGAGAGTGATTTGGAGGTCTTTGTAATGTGCCTTTTCTTTAAAGCTACTCAAGGGAAAGATCCTGGATTAGCAGCTGTTGTAACTTTGGCATCGTCACTTGATTACACACCATCTAAATCAGCACTCAGACTGCTTTTACCCCTTGTAAGTTGGGTCTGACTTTATTTTACCTTGTTTGATGGAAATTACTGTTTACTCCTGCATGAAGCATGAAATTCTCTTGCCTTGACATGCAGGCTGATCCTGCCCAGGCTCTCAATGTACCTGTTGTTCCTCTAGGATCATTATTGACTGCAGCCTATCCACTAACATCTAGTCCTCCTTATGTATTGTCTTGGCTCAATGACATGATATCAGCAGGAGACATGATGCATCCAGAGTTGTTGAAAAAGCTTGTTCAGAATAACTTTTGTGAGTATTTACATAAATATGACTGCTACTTTGTTGTTCTGCTCATGTTTGATTTGTAAATCTTCTCACTATGGTAAAGAAGGTTGGGCACTGGGATTCATATTGATCACATAGAGTGATAGAGATTGCATATTGTTCAGATATGAAAAAGCTAACTAATGGTCTAATGGATTGGATCTCTTGGTAAGGCACACACAAGTGCTGGTGTTATAGGATACAAACTGATAAGAAACGGAACTGGTTTTTTAGGATAGAATTTACCGAGTGTTTTGCATACAAGGCTTTGGAGATATTCCCTGTGAAATTCAAAAGCAGTCCTTGATGTTTTATTTTCAAGATGAACTTATTTCATTTTATTTTGTCTTAATTAATATGCTATAAGTTGATCACTGCTCATAAATCTACAAATTGACAAATGTTTTACTCATGTGATTGACGATTATAGTTTATGATAAATTGATAATTGATGAAGACTGCGATTTTTATTTAATTTTGATTTTTTTTGTTATTTTATTTTTCTAATCATCTCTAGAAACAAACCTGGCTTATGGAAATAGTAGGTAAGATTAGAGAAGATCTTTCATTCAGTTTCAACAGAAAGAGAATACAAGAGTATATCAGCTAATCCAACTCTAACTTCTCCTAACTAATAGACTAACTCAGACACTCAGTCAACTAAAAGTAACACCCCAGAATATCCTGGCTGATACCAGATTAGAGAAGATCTTTCTTTCAGTTTCAACAGAAAGAGAATACAAGAGTATATCAGCTAATACAACTCTAACTTCTCCTAACTAATAGACTAACTCAGTCAACTAAAAGTAACACCACAGATATACAAACTATAATATAACATAATAATAACAAGATATAATAATAGTTTTAACAGGTAATTCACTTTTTGAGCAAATAACTTGGCTATGGGAGAACACCAAACTTTAGATATGAATGTGCAACAACCTCTTGCATAGTGTATCATTTTATAACTTCGACTACTCCTACCAACATGATGAACTTTGAGTTTTTCCCTACAAAAGTTTGGCTGATAGACTAGGTGGCAGGTACCATTCCGGCTAAACTTCTATTACAGTTGACAACTGCTTTTCGAGAAGGGGGACTTCGTGACAGAAGTGGTAAATTTTTGTACAAGGATCATCTCCATAAAATCAATGTCCCTGTCTTGGCTCTTGCTGGAGATCGTGACTTAATCTGTCCACCTGAAGCTGTTTATGGTATGTATTCAAGTGGTTGGCACATGACAAATAGATGAAGTTAATACATTTATTAACAGTTTTTGTTGTTCAATAACTCGAAACAGAAACTATAAAGGTCATTCCTGAACACTTGGCCACTTATAAACTCTTTGGGGAACCAGATGGACCACATTATGCTCATTATGACCTAGTGGGATGCCGTTTGGTATGTGTATTCCATTCTTCAGTTATTTGGTATTTATTCGGTTATTCCCATTCATTTATACTGGAAAAGGAATATAGATCCATATAATTGGAATGTCTGAACTTACATTTATTTCTCTTGATTGATGTTTAAAAGTTAACAGCTTTTTAGAATTCCCTTTTTTCTGCTCCCTTTCTTAACCTGCAATGTGAAAACTCGGATATCTTTTTGTTAATTGCAGGCCGCAGAACAAATATATCCTTGCATAGTCCAATATCTAAGCCGTTATGATTTGTGACTTGAGTAACGATGATGCGGGCAGTTTTGCTTGCTTGTGATGTCTTGTACACTTTTTTCTTTTTCATCATCATGCCTGTACTAGTATCCCTCAACAGTATGTCTTAACCGGTAAGTCCAAATATTATACTACCTGCTGTACTTGTCTGCTCATCAACTCTTAACATAGATATGTGATATGTGTATATGCTACTTAATCCTTTGCAATTTCATCATGTTCATTTACTCTTTCTCAGTGTAGGGAGTGTATACATGCAAATGTTAAGGGCTTCGTCGAGTGTTACTGCCAGCTTTGAATCTCGGTTTTTGAGCCTGAGCTGGTTTGTGTATTGGACTTGTTTATTATCTCTTTCTCTTAAAGAGGCAAGTGGAAGTAGATTTGGTTAGTCATTTTCCAAGCAATAGGATAGCTTAGCTGCCTTAACAAATCAAGCTGAATTATTCATACAATTAATTTCAGTCCACTGGCTTGAATGTACCTTAGAAATTGCCTTGGGAGTATTTGTGTTATAGATAGATTGTGAACATTGTTAAGCTGTTATTGGGACATTCAATTCATAACGACTAGTGAATCCAATAGACATTTTAAAGTTTAATTTGTGCAAGTTTACTTTTTAGTTTGTGTGAATATTTAAGCTGTTTTTGCTGAGCATATAATTTGCAATTGTTATACCATGGACTAGGGTCAACCTTTCAAGTTGAACCCGGGTCCAAAATACACAATTTGCGTATTGAATGTTTACAATTTACCTTTTACAAAATTGTGAGCATTCAGTATGTAAATTGTGAACATTCAGTATGTAAATTGTATATTTTGAACCCGAGTTTACCCTTCAAGGTGGACTTGGGTCCATAGAATAATTTGCCTATAACTTGTGAGTAGGTAAAAATGTTTATTGGTGCCAACCGGTTCTAGTTTAGTCAAGAATGGAATGGAAAAATGATATATGGACTTCAAGTAATTTTTTTGTCATATTGTGATTTTTATTGATTGAAGAAAAAGAAAATAATTAAACTTAGAAATACGTGTAGTATTGTTCAATGATTTTTTTATTTCTTTGTTATGTGATTATCATTTGTCAAGGTGAATTTTACCTTTTTACTTTTAAGTACTCCTACTGTCACATCTTATCTGTCCTATTTACTATTTATTTGTCAAATTATTTTTTTGTTTAATTTTTTTTAGTATTTTTTACTTATTTTTAAATTTAATATTTTTTTTGTGTGTTTAAGTACTTTGTGTAGTTTCTAAATATATAAATTTTGTACACTAATACTAAATTTAATATTATAAAAAAATTAGATAAAAAATAGTTTTAGTCAAGTCTCGTTAATCGAACCAGACACATAAAATGGGATGCAGGGAGTATAATTTTTGGCCTTCTAATTTTTATATTTTTCATTTTTTATTGAGAATAAATTGATAATTTCTCAAATACCACCCCTAATTTGCCTTCTTTTCTCAAATTTTAGTTGAATCTTTGAAAATTCACTCAAAAATATAAAACCTATTTCAACCTAAAAGGTAGTTTAAGTGGCAAATGAGCTTCTAAGTGGGAAAGATCTCTAGGATACCCTAAGTTCGATTTCTACAAGTGACAAAGTGACAATTTTCCTTGGACCAGTTCCTGTGCATCTCGGAGTGACGGACAAGGATCTGGACCACCTCGTGCGTATACATGAAAAAAAAGTAACCCTATTTCTTTTCATTCAAAAATTCATCCTTATTGTCAAGTGAAATTTCTCTAAAAATGACTATAATCAAGTGATAAAAAAAAGTAATTTTTCTAAATTTATCAGAGTTGAAATGGTATAACATCATTTGAAAAGAAAAAAAAAATGTTATGATTTTTATACTAGTAAATTGGTGGTGATATTGCATGTCACATATTTGCTTCTCTCCCACAAAATGGTTAGGTAGTGGACAGAATTGAAAGGAAGGGATGGATATGATGCGACAACATTTAATTTTGGAAGAAATATAGAAAACAAAAAACTTACTAGTATCCAAATTCAAGACAATAGCAAAAGTTCAAAACGATGCCATAAAGTATTGTTCACCTTTCCAGTGGCAATGATAAGAAACCACCAAGACCTACCCTGAATATTTGCTCTTCCTTTCAAGAATGATGACCCATATAAATTTAGGAAAATGCTGTTTCCCGCTCATGATATTTTCCTCAATGATATGACCTTCATTCATTGGGTGCTCTTTAGTTGGTTGACTCCACTACTAATTAAAAAAGAAATTAAGTTTATAGTCGAATATTAAAAAGTCTAATTAAATAACGTAACGTCAAAATAAAAAAAATTAAAGGAGAAATACAGTAGATATGTAGCATTAGTCACAAAGTTATTCTTTCATGGACATAAATTATATTTGTATTTATAATTTACATTCACAAATTAAATGTCGAATATATTATCTCCACTTTTTCCATTCAGGGCCGTGAGTTGTTAGGTTATAATTCCCAAAACTAGTCAACTACATATGTTAGATGGTTAGTTGAGTACATGGCTGGAGGAATATAGAAGAGAAGCAGTCGAGCTGGCAAAAAAAAATATACTCGGCCCGTCGGCCGAGTTGGCCCCCCAACTCGGTACCTAAGACACCTAGTTGGCCGACTAAAAGTCACCTAAGGCTGAAATCGCCTCGGCTTAAGGGTGTCTAGCGCTTAGGCGACCGCTTAGGCCAATTTTTACAACACTGCATTTAACCAAATTAAAGAATATAAAAATAAACCCGCACGAGTTTAGTTCAATGATTTAGTGGGCAGTATTTGAGAGAAGAGACCAATGTTTGAACCACGACTACAGTCTAAAGATTATGTTCAAAGTTGGCAGATTCCTTGTGCACAGCACCGGCATTTAATCGAAATATACACATACAATACATAAAACATACCCTCTTAATTTCCTCATACATCTGCCACAGATGTAGCACTGCAGGGATGCAATTGGTCCAGACCTACTTTTTCTTGCAGCATCTCAGCCCATCCCTTGTTCTTCTGTTCCTTTCCTTTGCAACCCCTCCCTCCCTCCCTGCATGTTATCCATGCCAGAACTTCATATCTTCATTTCCCATTCACTTATTGATGATGGGAAAATACCCTTATTGTCTTCCATGTCCCCCACTTTAACTACCAAAGCTAAAATTCATATCTTTCCTCTTGTAATTGTTTTGTGTCAGGGATTTATATCATATCCCCAGAGGCCTATATATTATACACACATGTATGTGTTAGTTTGTGTATATATAGGCTTACAATATTATTGTGTTTTGAAGTGAAGAAATAGTTAATTGTATTCAATATAATGGACTCAAATAATGCACCAAGATATCTTCTAAACCATGCAGCTCTTTCTTCAGTTTACTATCAAGGAAAAGAAGATAATGGCAGCAGCAACATCATTGATTTGGGACTTAGCCTTAGGGTTATAAACCCTCAGACTTATCATCCAGCTCCACATCATGGTAAGGTTTTTGACCTTAATTAGCTTGGTTAATTACTTGAACATTATATTCCTGTGTTTATTTCTGTTGTAAAACAGATGCGAAAAGGTCTTTACAACAGACGCAAATTAAATAGCTGTTTTTGTACTAGTGACTGTACCTTTCAAATTGGAGAAATACACGAGCAAACGTATCCTATGTTTCAATTTTTCAAGTTTTTCATAATTCTTTAGAAAAAAAAATGGAGTATTTCTCCCGCGATTAAACATACCTTAAAGATTCTTCATATACTTAATAGTCTGACTTAATTGACCACTATTACTGTTTGACTTGGTTAAATAATGCTTTTTGTAACAATTTATTGTTCCAAAATGCTAAAGTTCAAAAAGCTGTCCTCAGAGTAACATTTTCGATCAGTTTTTTGAAAAAGTCATTTTGTATGTAATTAGGTATCAACTAACAGCTAATTTACCAAATACTTTTCTACAATCAGTTAATGCTATCAACTAGTCAAACCCACTAACCCAATCAGCTAATAGCGGGCTATCGGCTAACAGCCATTTATCAAACACCCCCAATATATGTTTTATTTTTCTATATTGTAGGGAGCTATGAGGAGCTGATAGATTGGCAGGATCTGCACCCACAGATAAGAAATGGAAGGAGTGAGGAGGATCCAAGAGCCTATATTGAACATTGTGATGATGAAGCTGAGGGGATTCAAAGCAAATTAAAAGAGAGGTGGGATTATGTGAAAGTTAACATGGATGGAGTGATTGTTGGCAGGAAAATTTGCATTCTTGATCACATGAGTTACTCCTCCCTTGCTCTTCAACTAGAAGACATGTTTGGTATGTATGTTTTAAACTTGGATTTTGCAACATGGATCATATTTGGTTTTATAACTGATGATAGTGTCTAAGGTGTGAATTGATATAAGTGTCTCTTGCACCAGGTACAATAAAAAATGTATGTACGGTTGTACCATGTATAATGGGGATAAGTGCAAAAATATTACTCAATATATACAACCCTAAAAGTTTGTTGAGATGTACTCATCAGTACAATAGGAACTGGTGTCGTCGATTAGCACATTAGAAATTTTCAGCTTATTAATTTTTTTTTGAATACTATTGACTCTATTAGAATGTAGTATCTGTTCTATACTTTCTCTAATTAGTGCAGCCCAAAGAGTCAATACCCCACCACCGAGATTCGATCCTATGGTATCATGTCAATATGTCATATCATATAGTATTGAATCAAATTTGATTTGTGTCATATTTTTGAGTAAAATTTTAAACTTTTATAAACTTAGAATTGTTTATGTTAATTAAAAAAAATTAGTGAAATTGGTTTTGTTGGTGTTTATTAGGGAAACAATCCATATCTGGGCTAAGACTATTCCAAGATGGTTCAGAGTTCTCCCTATTTTATAAGGATAGGGATGATATTTGGAGGATGGTTGGAGATGTTCCATGGAAGTAAGTTTAATACTTAGACTATATATATATATATATATATATATATATATATATATATATATATATATATATATAAAGTTCTAGTCTTTTTTTTTTTTTTTTTTTTTTTTTTAAGGGAACATATATGAATAAGTTGCATATATAACACTATAATAGAATTGCCAGCAATTGTAATATAATGTATTAAAAAAATTATAATTGTAATACAAATATTACAATTTTTATTTTTATTTTTTAAAAAACTCAAATATTATTTTAATTTCAAATGTTCATCATGAGGTTTACATTTGTTTATCCTATTTTGAGAAATTCAGCATAATTTATTATATTTTAATGTTCTTTAAAATTGGATTGATTTGAACAGAGAATTTGTGAATCGAGTCAAGAGACTAAGAATCGTGCAGAAGGAAGAATCAACTACTCCCCATCCATCTTCTTAACTATAAATAATTTAAAAAAATTGTAAGAGGTTTGATTATCGTAGAGTCATTTAGTTTTTAAAGTATATTTACCGTTCTATTTGTAGTAGTAAGAGTTGTAATGGAACCAAACATTACAATAAAAAACTTTTTTTTTGAGAGGAAAATTAATGCATTATATCACCAGAAAGAAAATTAACAAGGAAAGGAGGAGGATTATCAAACCACTCCCTGCAACCTGACATCGAAACGACTTCCCGAGCAACACTGTGGGTAGCACGATTCTCAGATCACTTAGCAAAATGGAAGTCTATACCATTAATATGAGATGCAACCTCTTTAACATCGTCTACAATAAAACCAAAAGCAGAAATAAAATAACACGAACACAAAGCATGATAAGCTAATTGGGAGTCTGTCTCAATATCCACCTCTCCCATTCCCGTTTCTTTAAACCAACTTAGAATTTCCCGAATACAGATTGCTTCAGCCTCTTTAACTCCATAATTGCCACTGATACGCATTCCTTTAGTAGCCAATAACCGACCCTCATCATCACGCAACACCCATCCTAGACCCATAATATTATTTTGTTGATCAACTGAGGCGTCTGTGTTCAGTTTCAATTTACCACGATCTGGTGCTCTCCAACAAGCTTTTTATAACAGGACTTCACAATTTTATTCATCATTTTTGGTTTGTTAAATAGCTAATAGATAGGGAATGGAGTAACATTTTACACATTTTGTTTGTTTATTTTTAATTTCAAAAATGACCTTGTGGTCTAGTGACTTTCTTACATGGAAGGTCATAGATTATGGTGCATGAGTTTAACAAAAATTTTAAAAATTTCTTATTTTAGTTTCGTAACCTCTTTCAATATTAATTATTCTTTGTACTATACCTACAAATCTAATAAGAGTCAATAAATAAATACCTAATAAGAGCCAATAAAATTTATGGTGCATCAATTTAACTCTTAAGGTGCGTAAGTTTATAGCTTAAACTAAAAAGCGACACACCTTAAGCTTTAAACATGACCATCCACCTTAAGCTATAAACTTACGCACTTTAAACTTTGAATTTATGCACCTTAAACAGAGACTTTACGCAAAATAACCATAATGTCACCGCATTTTTTTTAATTGTTATTCATTTTGAGCTATTGATTTTGACAAGATCAAAAATTGTGATTAATCTGCACGTTTCACTTGAGAGAAGCTTTGCACATGATCCATTATATATATATATATATATATATATATATATATATATATATAACTGTTATATATAAAGGGGTGAGGGAAGCAATTGGCCAATTGCCCTTGACTATGACATTTTACAGCTAAAATATTTGTCACGGGTGAACGTAAAATTGGAGGACAAAATATAAAAAAATTAATAGTTAGAGACTAAATATAGAAATTATTCAATAGTTGTGGGACTAAAAATAAAAAAAACTCTGTCTAGTTCAATGCAACGGCATCGTTTAGCCTTCGGGAATAGTCAAAGCGATCTAACGACTAGATCAGTGCAAAGGCAAGCTGATCCTTAGACGACGATGATGGACAGTTGTATTAGAGCATTGGTGGAAGCCATACACTCTACTCCTACTCAAGCCGTCCTCTATATCTCCGGTGGAGCTTCTCAGGTTCTTCTCCCTTTTCTTCACACTTGTCCGCGCAGATGCATATCATGTGTTCGATGAATTGCTTATATACGAATTTGGTTAGGCGATGGGGTGGTTGATGTCCGTTCCAGGAGCTTCCAATACAGTACTTGAAGCCGTGGTTCCTTACTCCAGAATGTCCATGATCCAACTGCTTGGCAAGGTCAATTCAATTCTGTCAAATCACTTTTTTTAAAAAAAAAATAATTCAATTTTTAGAAATGATGATGAATTTTGAATGACTTCAGTGCATCTTTTTTGGGTTACTGGCTATGTTTTGTTGTTCTGAATTTATTTTGCGTGATACTGACCAGGTTCCTGCTCAATCAGCTAGTCAGCAAACCGCAGAGGATATGGCATTATTGGCTTATAATCGAGCACTAAAGCTTTCTAAACCAGGTTAGTTTTCTTCTTGATTAGGTTGGGAGTAATGAAAGGCATAACCCATTGTGTGAACATATTTGAGAATTTGTGAGTGAATCTCCTGCCATTCAATTTTTAATGTGTTAATACACAATTTAGTCATCAATTATAGTGGGTTTTCTCGATTTAGTTCTAAACGTTTTTTTTTTTTTTTTTTTTTTTTTGGTGCTTAATTGGGTCATCGACTTTCATGTTTTTCCCAAATTGAGTCATCGGTTGTTAGAATCAAGGGCTAAATCAAGAAAAATCACTATAGTCGATGACTAAATTGGGTATTAACCACTCTAGTCGAGGATTAATTTGGATAAAATCATTATATTCGAAGACTAAATTGTGTATTAATAGATGTGAAATTACCAAGCTACATTTACAAAGGACTCAATTAGGGAAAACCATCGAAGTCGAGGATCCAATTAAGCACAAAAATACGTTTAGGACTAAATCGAGGAAAATAACTATATTAAATAACTAAATTGGGTATTGACTCATTTTTAAGCTATTGCTATTTTATGATCTTCATTGTTTTGGTTGAAACTTCTACATGATTTGTTGTATAGGTTACCCAGCTCTAGGTGTGGGCTTTACAGGTGCCTTGGCTAGCTTGCAACCCAAACGAGGGGATCATAGGTACTTATAAATTATGCATCTTAAGGTTTATGTCATTTTATTATATTGTTTCTAGAAGTGTTGGCTTGCTTAACATTTTTGAATACCGGTAGACTTTTAAAGACTATAAAAGTCTGAAACGAATACCAGTATACTTTTAAAAAGTCTAAATCGAATACGGGTAGACTTTTAAATAGTCTTTAAAAGTCTAAATTGAATACCACCAAAAAGTCTTTGAAAGTCTTTAGAAGTCTTGATTGAATAACACCCCCTAGATGTCATGGGGATATTGATTTTGCCTTAGTTAAGTATTTTTTGAGGATGAATTTCATTTCTCAGTTTGAATGTTCAGTCTGCAGAAACCTTATCAGAAAGAAAAAAATAAAATTAAATAAAAAGATTCAATCCTTAGAAGTACCTCTATTTTCATTCTGGATATATGTTTCTGATTTAATATTCATAAATTGACATTTATTTAACCCTCATATATGATTATCTTGGAATTAGTTACAGAATAGTTATTGACTTATTGAGCTCATGTTTTACTTATGAAAGGTTTCATTTATGAAAGGTTTCATTTGTCCACAAGGACGTCTGAAAGGCTTTTGGTGTCGACGGTTACATTGTCAAAGGTATTAATGCTTCTTACTATTCATACTTTCTTCGGTTGAGCTTTGGACCTGATTCCATGAAGATTTTGTTTTTCTTCCTATCAATGAGTTATTCAGGGTCTGCGAACTCGTGAGCAGGAAGATACTGTCTCAAGCCAGTTCTTACTTAAGGTGTGTGATGAATGTTATTTTGAATCTGAAAGGCTTATAATAGCATGGTATGCAGATATTGGTCTATGATGTTTAAAATATGCAAATAAGTCCTGACTTTAAACGATATTAAAGCTCTCGAAGCATAGGGCAACTTTATTTTGGTTTAAAATGTCCACTGATGGGAGCTCTTTATTGCCAAGAATACTGACCTGTTTGTTTGCAACTTTCAAGTATAGCAATATAATGAGAGATTGGTTGAGACAATTTTGAATTGAATACTCATTCATGTTTATGATCACTTTGTAACCTATGGATACAAAATATATGGAATTCAAAAAAGAAAGTCCTTTCTTATTGGTATCAACTACATTTAATCTAGTTTGGCATTTGATAATTTCCTCTTTCATTGTCAATGGTCTTCAATTTGTGCTTTTAAAGTTTATGCATATCTAGCGATGTAAAGGCGGTATGTTTTCCATCATTTCCAATGTTATTATATTTTGTTTTCCATTCTTTTCATTTCCAATGTTATATGTTTTGTTTTCCATTCTTTATGCTCGTTTAGTGGATTGACTGAATTCTTAGATCAAAGAAATTTGTTCTTCTTGGTTTTGGAATATTTTTGGTCAAAGTATCTGAGAAATCCTGTAATATGTCATTTTGTTCAATTTAGTCTTTATACCTTAATTTTGTGTAATTTGATCCTTGTGCTTGAAAATTTTATACAATCAAGGAATCACTATGCAATCTTTGAAATTTGAATTCTCATTTTTAATTATTTATCCTATCCCCTTGCTATTGTTAATATCATTTTGCTGTCTTTTCCATGTTTTGCTTTTCTAATGAATCTCATGGGACTCGTTTACTAATTGGAGAATTTCTCTAGTCTTACAAAAAAACTGAAGAATTATAGAATATAAAACAGAAAACATGTTTACTAGTATAATTTTACATTTTGAAAATTGAAAACATTTACCAGTTTCTAGAAAACTGGAGAACTTTTAAAAATTGTTTTCTAAATGAAAAACAGAATCATCACTCATCTATTTGGCTATATCACTATAACCACATTCTCACCATTATCTACTTACATATTTATTCATTACTATAATTGTATTCATTATCATATTCTTTTACTTATCATGATCTTCTATCTTTTCTACTCGCATTTACTTGTATATACATAACTTATTTGCTTACGCTTAAAGTTAGACATTATTCACATTATCAAAATTAAAACTTGGACTCTATACCAAGTTTTAAATTTTGATTGAACTCAATAGATGATTGGTTCGGATATTTGTAGTTATATTATATCGTAATACAAGTTTGGTCCGGATATCGGATATTGAAATTTCACATATATTAGACTTCAAAGTAAAAATTATATATATACATTCAAATGAATATATCAAAAAATATTTTAAATATTAGCTAAAAAAATATTAATATTATCTAAACTAAATTTTAGGTGAACTTTATATTGGTTCAGCCGTTAGATATGTTTTTAGTTATGTTATATACGGATATAAATTTGGTTTTGATATCAAATGTAAAAATCTTACATATATTAGACTTAAAAGTAAAAATTATATTTATTGCATTTAAACCAAACATATCCAAAAATATTTTAAATATAAGATCTAAAAATTACTCGAGATTAAACTTGTGTTAATTTTATAACGTTAGTCTAAAAAAATAAATTTTGAAAAATGAGTGTTAATAAACAAGTTTTCTAAACAGAAAATAGAGAATAGAAACTGAAAAATTAGAAAACATAAAACAGATAACAGTTTCTTGAAGTAAACGAGCCCTTGATGTCTTTACTGTGAAGGCATTGCAATTTTAATTCTTGTTTGGATGTAGGCAGTAGCAAATGCATGCAATGTTTCGGAAAATTTTGTTCCAGAGTTAATTGACTCAGAAATTCCTATTGAACATGGATGGCTATTTAATGAAGACCAACAGTTAGAGCAACTTATCAGCGGTCAAGTATCCTTTAAGGTTTATCCCTTCTCAAGTGGTATGGTTTACACCATGGTAAAAACCTACTAATACTAAATTCTGAATTTCCCTTTGTTTTGCAATCTAAGAGATACCTTTTGTAGATGCAGTCAACGAAGAGAGGAAAATAATTCTATCTGGATCGTTCAACCCCTTGCATGATGGGCACCTTAAGCTCTTGGAAGTTGCTAGTAGGTACATTCATCACTTTCAGACTGACTGTAAAATGATGAAAAGGGGTTGTGAACCTGATTCACAGGTTAAGGGTCATATGCTTTTCCTTTGACAATGTTAAGGAGGTAGGATACAGGGGGGAAAGGGGGTTCTTACTTCTGAGATTGATATATGAACTGAATTAGAAAGCTAAGGAAAAGTTTGAAGAAAACAAAGATTGCAACAAAATAATTGTTGACACATTATTGCTTATTGACTTTATGGCCGAGTTTATTCCTGGGAGTTGATGGCCTTTGTTAAAAGTGTTATCCTTTCCCTTAATCACTGTTAGCTTTATTATGCAGCATTTGTGGTGGTGGATATCCATGCTTTGAATTATCTGCAGTCAATGCAGACAAGCCTCCATTGACAGTATCTGAAATCAAAGATCGTGTAAAGCAGTTTGAAAAAGTTGGTGAGTATATGTATATTATCACTGTAATTTAGAGGAATACTTGAGGAGTAAACTTAATACTTTTATATATTATGCTCAAGTGCAAATGTCATGTTTTAATGCTAATAATAACAGTAATAATACTAGGTTTTAATTCTTATCCAAATGTGAACTAACATAATGGCCATATTCTTTGGGAGACGAATACAATAGTTGTTTAGGCTAACATAGGAGAGTTAAGTGCCATTAGCTGAGAAGCTGACTATACAAATGAATGCTCTGTAGCATCAATATTTTGGGATTACAGGAATCATGTTGCTTGGAGAATGATGATGCTGAATATTTAGCTAGTTTGTTTTTTTGGGTGGTTTGTGGTGTTTAGCTTTCTTTAGTCTCCAACCTCTTTGGTGATTATACATATTTTTTTTCATCAAAAAGATTAAAGTTAGTTAAAGAATGATTTTCCTATTGCCCTGCTGACAAGTGGCAGTATTAGATGTGCCAAGTTTCCCCCTTTTCCCCATTGATTTTTCTGTGGAAGTGAATAAGTTTGCACATTTGTATATGAATTCCTTGTGTCAATGCTAAAATCCCTACATTCTTAACTCACTCTCAATATATAAAATCCTTGCATTAATGTTTTTCACGATCCTGATATTAACCAGTATCCGTTCATTTCTGAAGTGCAGGCAAGACAGTCATAATATCTAACCAGCCATTTTTTTACAAGAAAGCAGAACTATTTCCTGGCAGTGCTTTTGTTATTGGTGCAGACACGGCTGTAAGACTGATAAACGTAAGGATTTGAAATTGTTTTTACAAGATGGTCCTTGTTTTTAGTACAGTAAGGATTCGAGACTTACTGACTTTGCATATTTATCGTTTCCAGCCAAAGTATTATGGCAATGATTATGGAAAAATGCTGGAGATACTTATTGGATGTAAGAACACAGGATGTACTTTCCTGGTGGGGGGTCGGAATGTAGATGGCGCTTTCAAGGTACTACGCTTGAATCTCCTTTTACCCATTTTAGTTTTCGAAATGCTTGTGAAATCTACACTGATTCATAGCGTCTATAGCGATAGTCTAAACTAGAAGCCGTTGCATGGGCTCTCTCCAGGTGCTTGATGACTTCGAAATTCCTGAGGAGCTGAAAGACATGTTTGTCTCAATTCCAGCAGAAAAATTCCGGGTGGATATTTCATCAACTGAAATCAGGAAAAACCGAGGGATGTGAAGCTTCAATCGGGTAACTTCTCCATTTAAAGAACGAGTTCTACTAAATGTACTCTCAAATTTTACTCCCTCACTTTTACTCCATGACATGGGTTTATAAAGATTGGCTATTTTCATCATGTGGGTCTCAGGGAATGTTTCTACATCAAGAATTTGTGAGATGAGTAAAAGTTGAGAGTAAGAAATGGGAGTACATGTAATATTTTCCTTAAAGAACTAGGTTGTAATGTCATATGTCTATCAAATAATCAAATTGCTCCCGGCGCCCCACTAATTAAGAAACAGAAAAACGAAAAGCTATAGAAAAAGGGGAAAATTGTAATTTATGTCCCCCATAATATGTCAATTATCAATGTCACTCCTGGATTATTAGTGGTGTAAATGTTGCCTCTCAATTTTCAAATGTTGTAAATGTACTGAGGCTAATGCACTTTAGAGAACAACGAAGGTTATCGGCTATGTTAGGAAGTATCGGCTGTGTGCATTGGGAGTGGAGAAATTGTCCGCTTGGTGTGGCCAATATCAATCATTATTGTGTGGACTATGCTCACACAAATTGTGTGGACCATATTTTGTATATTATCAAATAATGTACATTTAGTTAAAAAGTAATGTACTTTTAGTATATTAAAAATGTACTTTGTATTCAGAGAAAGTACATTATTTGAATGCTAAAAGTATATAATGTACATTCAGTACAAAAATAATATATTTTTAATATATTAAAAATGTACATTCTTTTATGGTCCATACTGCACTATGTGGACTATGGCCGACACAATAATTTGCCAGCCAATGCTAGAGGATAGCACAACTTTATAAAACACCTCATTAAAACTTTTTTGTCAATTTAAACTACTATTTAGCAAATGGAATATATCCTAGTTGAGTGACCTTTGTAAAGTCAATCTTGCAACTTGTGTAAAGAACAAATTCTTACATAAAATAAATTATTTTATTTTGAATTTTTACGTAATACAACTTTTTCTAAATATTTATGTGATCAATGCAAATTATTTTATTTTGAATTTGTAAAATAATTTAACTAATTTGAATTTTTGTCATCATTTTTAATATTTAAAATTAAATTATATTGATGGGAGAGAATAATGGTAGAAAAAAAAAATTATTGATGAAATTAATTAATGTTTTTAGGGTAGGTGAAAAATGCAAATATAGAGTAAATAATGATAATTGCAAATATAATGCTTTAAAAGTACTAGTGAGAGGATACAAATAGCGTTATGTTATAAATTTGTGATTTTAGCTCTATTGAAAAGTACAACTTTTTGATTTCTGTTCATTGTTAAATATTAAAATATATGGAATTATAGAACAAAAAAGAAGAAGACATATTTCATATTTACTTCGGAAGTTCCATGAAGTCAATTTGTGTCGTGTTTGTGTTTGTATGATTGCCAATGAGAAGAAATTTGCAAAGTCTGAGTTTCATCAACCGCCGCAGCCTCCGCCGCAAGCTCCGCCACAGCCAGCGCTGCCGACGTAATTCGTGTCCCTGGCGGTGTCTTCTTTGGGGAGTTTGCCGTCGGAGCAGGAGAATATGACGGCGGAGATGAAACTCAGGCCGAGCAGAGACACCCATATGACCCAAAACCCTACGCCATAGCCGCCCTCCGCATTGCTTCCCAGTTCTCTACTCATCTCTTCTCAGTTAGAGCTTGCCCTTTTCTCGTCTCCCCAAAACCATATTTCTTCTTAAATTTGGCTCTTCGGGAGATGAATGGCCCAAAGAGGCTGCTTTTTGGCTAAGCAGTTGGGTGAAAGCTGACTTTTCAATTGTTATACAATGGACCAGTCTCAACTGGGAATTATGGTTCAAAAATGTGCTCTACAAACACATCAATTGTTAATGCATGTATAAAATATATTATACATTAGTTAACGTGTTATGTGTCTACCATTAACATATCTTGTATACTTGCAGTTAATAATTTATGTGTTCTTAGTTATCATGCTATGTGTTTATAATTAGCATGTGATGTGCCTTTAATTTATTTATTTATAAGTATATAAACGATTAACTGCAGGTACAAAATAGGTCAATTACAAGTACAGAATCTGAAGGGTGATACTATTTGCACCACCCTTTAACCAAAAGTGGGTATAAAGTATAGTGTAAAAAGGTGAAAACTTTTAATAATTACGTAGGTGGTGTAAATAGCCAGATGGGGGTATATTTTGCTATTTGCACCACCTTGGTTAAACTTGCAATTAATAATTTTTAATTCAAAATTTAATTAATTAAAACATTAAAAAAAAAAAAAAAAAAAAAAAGAGATCCCGTCACCTTCCCCGGTGATAAGGTGAGAGAAGGCAGCCCAGTTGCCTTCTCCGGTGAGAAGGCAGTAGTGACGAGTTATTTTGTTTTTTGTTTTTAGTAATTAATATTTTGATTGTTTAAAAAAATGGATAATAAATATTAATTTTTGACCACATTTAATGATGGTGGTGCAAATAACACTTTTCTATTTGCACCACTTATAAAGTTATTAGACCTATTAAATAGATGGTGCAAATAGCAAAATAGGTGGTGTGGATATAATTTCTCGAATCCGAAGATTAATTTTGAATGAGAAATTCTATTTACACCACCTATTTTGCTATTTGCACCACCTATTTAATAAGTGTAGTAACTTTATAGGTGGTGCAAATACAAAAGTGCTATTTGCACCACCATCATTAAATGTGGTCAAAGAGTAATATTTATTATCTATTTCTTTAACACTCAAATATTAATTATTATAAAAAAAAAAAAATCCCGTCACCTTCTCCGATCTCCGATGAAAAGGCAGCTCAGTGGATCGCCTTCTCACATGAGAAGGTGACGTTTAGTTTATTTATTTATTTATTTATTTTATGTGTTAATTAATTAAATTTTAAATTAACAAATTATTAATTACAAATTTGACCAGGTGGTGTAAATAGCAAAATGTACTCTCATTTGACTATTTAACTACCTATTAATTATTAATTTTTTTTTTTACCTTTTTACAATATCAGGATACTTTATACTCATTTTTAGTCAAAAATGGTGCAAATAGCAACACACAAAATGGTATAATTTGCCCTGACTTTTCTAGCAGTACGGACCTGTCATTATTATCAAACAAGATGTATTAAAAGTCGTATGCATTCTTGGTCTATAGGAATTCTCAATGCCTTAATTATTTTTTTTTTGGAGTTTTTGTAGAAATAATCGTTTGGATTAATTAGGAGGGCAAACGTATAAAATTTATCATTTCACGCACTTCTTCATTCAAGTATACTACTAGACTTTAAAAATCTACTCCTAACTTTTATTCTCACTAACTGAACATTTAATTAGAGGGAATTAAGAATTGCAATTCCTTCATTTTCATGAAATTAAAATCTTCTCCCACCCCAACGTTATTTCAATTCCGTAATTTTTAAGAAGAAAAAAAAATCTTAATACAAAAATTACCCTTCTATTTTTTAACCTAAAATTAATGTCTGACATCTCCCTCTCGATCATAGTATGTCTTATTGTATAACAACCTAGATAAGTAGATAGCAAAGACATGGAGATACAACAATTTAGAAACAAGTTTCCTTTCAAGAAAATGATTTTTCTTTTCCAGTTAAAAGACTCCTATTTTTTTTTTTTTTTAATGAAACATTTTTGGAGTTTTTCACAATTTTTATTGTATAACAACCTAGCTAGATTAGTAGATAGCAACTGCTATGACGTGGAGATACAACAATTTAGAAACAAATTTTCTTTCATAACATTAAAAATTTTCAATTCAACCCTTGAACCACTTTCAATTAGACTCCTTTTATAAAACACTTTTGGAGTTTTTGTGAATTTTCAAAAAAGAAAAAGTAGTGTTTAAAATCTTTTGAGTTTTAACTTTGTGGGCGTTTAGAAATAGTAGGTTTTGGATACATCATCAAGTTTAATCATGGTCCAAAACTTGACTATCGTAACACAGGTTGGTTAAGTGGTTTACACATTTGTATTTTGGCTACAGATATGTGAAAATCTCAAGTATCTCCATTCTTTTAGCAATTCTTTTGTGATCCCAAAGGGCTGAGCGTCAATACTTTCCTTTCTTCTTATCCCTCATATGTGAAGTTTTCACTACCTCTTCCGAATTTAATTGCACATCAACTCTCTTATAAGCCGTTTATTTGATCAAACAGATTGATGACTCTAATATATATAGACTTAATAATTCTATTATAGAACTATCTATAGAGTCTATTTTAGGAAAAATTAATATTTTATTACTTTAATAATTATATAATTGATTATAATACATATTTATTTATATTTATTACATTTGAAAAAAAAAACATAAATGCTTAAAGTGGCCTTCCTAGAGCGATAGTGCCACATGATTGAAACCATTACACATAGATGTGATTTAATCAATGTTCATTATCACTACAATCAATTTTGATACATATGATAAAGCTATGTTGATTTTATCCTAATAAAATATTAAAGATTAAATTTTTCTTTTTGGGATCTCAACTCATATGTTGCAATCCTTCTTTGACTACAAGATTTAGCCACAATATATATAATTGATGAAGGAGCAATATATATATATATATATATATATATATATATATATATATATATATATATATATATATAAACTATTCTAAATCAACGGTTTAGAATGAAGGAATTTTTTTTTTAAATACGCTTCCTCGACTAGCTGCTGTTGTTCTCATTTTCTCTCAAGACTTGTTCTTAATTTTATTGGATAAAGTCATGCACCTTAAGTACTGAACTTATGCACCTTAACTTCTAAGTTATGCACTAAATTACCATAATGCTATTGCATATATATATATATATATATATATATATATATATATATATATATATATATATATAATTTTCATCATTTTGGACTGTTAGTTGATTTTGGCAGATCAATGACTGAGATTTCAACCAATTTTTTACCTGAGACCTCTTTGCATTTGATCTATGTATGTATGTATGTATGTATGAGATTAATTGAGAGAATTAAAAACACGTGTGCATATGGAGCATTATGTTGTGTGCATATTAAGCATGTGTTATGTGCAACATAGGGACATGCTTAATATGCACACATCCTAATGCCCATATGCACACACACGTTTTTTAGTTTTCTCAATTAATCTCATCCATAAATTTATTTTTTAATATACCAAATTCATTTTCATAGATTCATGAGGAGATTGGTTCTTATATGATCTCTAATATATATTTTTCATTAATAATTAAATCTTGTTAATTAGTAATAAAAAATAAAAGAAAGAACATAGACATGTGGCAATCATTTGCATGGGCGCATGCCGAGGCGTTGGATCACATCACCGAAAGGAATAACTTGTTAATGATTAGGGTGGAATTGAATGAGAAAGTATGACCTATTTTTGGGGCCCTTTGTGATCATTGGCCATGCAATGATAATATGAGTCCATAATGATGATTATTGCAATATATGTTAGTTATTGCTCACATTTCATAGTAACCAAAATCATTTCCATTTGTATTACTATTTCACAATACTCTCATTCTATTCTAAACAATACTTTTCTCATAATTACAATATTATAATGTAGTATTATATAGTATAACCTATTAAAGCATGAAGAGTCGAATCTCGAAACTTTGACCCCCCATTTGGTAAAACCACAGAGATTCCATTGAACTACAAGAATTATAATTTTTTTTTTTTTTAAAAACAAGCTTTAAAGTATTCGTCAAAATTATATTGCATTATGATTGGTTTTGTGTGAAGCCGCGCGCCACATCATGCGAGATGGATAATATTTTTTTTAGAGAAAATATAATATTTTTCTATGACTTAAAAATTTTATATTTTCACTAAAAAATTATATTTTAGTCGCTCTCACTTGAACCAACGCCATTTGGTAATTCTTGGGTTTCATCTCTTTTAATTCATGCCTCAATTCTTTTTCTTCATTGTTTTTTGGGGGGTAAACCACAAGGTAGTCCGGATCTTTCTTTTTTCGGGTGTAAACCACAAGGTAGTCTGGGGTTATCTCTGTCCGTTTAACGGACTAATCCCCGTTCGCTTCGGGAAGCACGGGAGCTGGTTAAAAAAGAATCGTCAGTTGTGAAAATCAAACTTGGGTTACCCTAGAATTCTCCCCCACAAAGAGAGCTCATTTGCCACTTGAGCTACCCAATAGTTATGTTGTGGAACCGTGTTCACCATGCGCATGGTGAACACGGAATAGATTCATAATTTCTACAGCATAGAAATTATGGATCTTCAGCATAGAAATTATGAATCTACCAATGTGTTCACCATGCGCATGGTGAACACGCTTCCACTTTCCACAGCATAATTTGCGTATAGCTACCCTATTGGGTTCTTTTTCTTCATTATATGAAAATGAAAGTTGTAAACATTGTGCTATTATAGTTTTATTAATGCAATTTACATATTCCAATCTTATATTATCACCAAGTTGTATAAGTTCACTCTAGAAAATCTCACTAAATAAACTTATACTAAAATTTCTATTAATTACACTTGTATAATATATGATGAGAGATCAGAATTTGAGATCGACCTAACTTAACTTTAGAAGAAAATTTTAAACGTTAACTCGATTATACAAATGTCGTTGACACACACACTTCTTTGTGTGGGAGATGAATGAACATGCATGTGTATTGCAGGGGTACCAACAAGAGTACAAAGCACATTGTACTCTAGATTTACAGTATAGCTGCTTATATATATTTTGTCATAATGGTTAAAGCTAATTATTCACTCAGCTCCCTTATTATCATTACCTCAAGCACTACCAAGCATGCCAATGTAATTATGTTGTGGATGAGTGTTCATGTTTTTCTTTTGTCCACCTCAGCTCCTATCCTTCCCTTTACACCACAAAATGAATGGAATCCCATACCCCCACCCCCACCTCCACCCACCCCCTTCATCTCCCTTTTTCAATTTTGCTTCATTTTTGGTAACTTGTTCATCAACACTTGCACATGGCCAAACTATTTTAATTACTATGGGTAATGTATGTTGAATACATATAAAATTTCACACAAATACATACATCAATGATAACCTTTTCAGGCCAAGGGTATGGTTCCTTAGGGGTTGATCTATTCACTATCACTGCTGTAAATTATGAAATTTTCGACCACCTGAAAGTGATATTAAATCAAGTCGAAAGTCTTGTTCCGACCACTTTTGGTATCCGGAAAAATCTTTGTTGCTATTTCCGACCACTTTTTGCTTTCAACTTGATTTAAGATCACTTTCAAGTGGTCGGAAATTCCATAATTTCCAACAGTGTATATGTGTAGATTGACTTAAAAGTATAAAAGTTTTCACTGACAAGCGATTATGTTTTTCATAATAATTTTTTGGATGTAGTCGTAACATTGGTCATTTCAAGTGATAATGAAATTAGTAAATGTTTTTACTTTTTTTTTTTTAATGACAAAGGAAACCATAGTTATTATTACCCAATTAAGGGTATGCAAACTCTGCCTTGTGACCCTAGTTGACAAATGATTACAATGAGTGTAAACTAGCTTAGGTTGCTCATAGCTGACTCAAAAAAAAAAAAGGGACAATAGGTCACTCATGTTGAGAGTTGAACTTATAAGCTTATATCAAGTCAATAACTTGACCAATTTGGATGAGTTGCTTCTAAATGTTTATACATTATTCCTATGATTCATTAATTAGTTCCCAATTTCCCTGTATAGGGTACATATAAGAATGTGGTAATAAGAAAAGAAGTGTGAAGAAGGAAAGTATATAAGCACTATATTAAAGTCAACAATCTTGGGTTTCTTTTGTAAGCATGAATATTTAGCACCGAAAAGCAATGAAAGCAAAATGACTTTTCTTTTGCACCCTTAGCCATATATACTATTGCCTTTTTTTCCTTTTTAATTGTTTCTTGTAGCCACCTTTAGTTCACTCCATTTGCTATAAATAGGCACAATCCATAACCAATTGCACTCATCAAAGCAAACACAAACTCAAACAACACTCTAGCTTAGCTTGGCAATCCCCAATTAAGGCCAACCAAACAACATTGCAATGAGGAGCATAGCAATCTGCGCGATATTACTGGTGTTGGTTCTCGGGGCATCAAAAGTTGAAGTGACTGAAGCGGTGACATGTAATCCCTTACAACTCAGTCCTTGTGCCACCGCGATAACATCTTCCAACACCTCTCCTAGCCCGGTGTGTTGCTCGAAGCTCAAAGAGCAAAGGCCTTGCCTATGCAAGTACATGAAGGATCCAAGGCTCCAAAGGTTCATTGCCTCTCCTAATGCCAAGAAGGTTGCCAACACTTGTGGGTCTCCCTTTCCTCGTTGCTAAAGGCAAACATCACTTGACTTTGGTACTAAGTTGTCCCATCAAGTTGTATTAGTAATCCTTTCTATTACTATCTTATTTTGTCTCTTAATTATATATACAACTACTCCTACATATATATACTACCTATCATCCAAGTTAAAAGTGGTGTATTTTGTTAACTAGTAAAAGAGAGTTGGTATCATATATGGGACAATTGTTAGCTACTCTTAATATGTGTTCTATGTTGTTGTACTATGATGATATTAAATGGCTTTTTTTGTAATGGAGACCTTGTATTATGGTTATACAATGTTACGTGTTTGGTTGTATTGTAATTTCAGAATGAAAGGTTCAATCACCACCTCTATATGTTATTAAAATCTATTTGATAATTTGTGGTTTCGACTAAATTAATTTAATTAGTCTTATCCTGTAAGGCGTAAATAGTCGGATACAGAAGAATATCTATGCAATTTACCAAAAATTAAAAATTTAAAAATTTAAAAAATAATTTGATACATTAATTTTTGCTAAAGTGATAATTAATGTATAATAATGTTTAAAATGAAAATCACCATTTAGTAAAATTGGCTAAAATTTCAAATTGATGGCCAAATTATTGTTTCAATGTTATGATTGACTCTTAAAACTTTTATTTAATTTATAGGACTATGTGGTCTAATGGTATCCGGGTTGGACTTCCATTTGGAAGGTTGTAAGTTCGAGCCTCACCCTATGAGAAAGTATATGAACAGATACTACAATGTAATGGAGCTAGTAGCATTCAAAAAGTTAGTATAAAAGCATTTTTCCAAAAGTCCAAATAACTAAACTAATAAGAGTGGAGTATTAAGCACAACTAAACAAACTTTAAAATCTAATTCCAATAATTTAGTATTCACTTTTTAAAAGCTTTCTTTCCCCACCCATAGCAAAACTCCATTAGAGCATCTCTATATAATGGGAACATTCTCTTTGATTTACAAAAAAGTCTTCCATTGTTATTTTAAGATGCACAATGAGCGGAAATCTGTCGTGTGACTTTGATCAATATAGAATTATAAGGAAGTAAAATTAGTCTAGGTTATTCATAATTGACCAACTTGATTTTTTTTTTTTTTTGAGTACTATTTACTCTATTACAATTTACAATGTAGTATCTGTTTTATACTCTCTATCTGTTGCAGTCCAGACCAGAGAGTCAATACCCCACCACCAGAATTATTCGATCCTGTGACCTTCCCACAAGGACAGTCTGAGCACAAGGTGCTTCGCAACCAGAGCTCGACTTAATTTTAGTAATTTTTAATATGCAGATATGACAACTTATCTACCTAATGACAAACTTAAAAAAAAAAGATTAATTTAAAAAAATATCATTTAACTATTGATATTTTAATTCTATTACAGTTTCAATCGACGATTATAGTCTATAGTCCATGATCTACTTTATAACAACTTGGCGCCCCTACTCCTCTCTGTAATACAAAGCATATATTTTGCTATTGACCCCTTTATTTTGAGTAAATTTCATTTAGCTCCTCTTATAAATCAGTTCAAAAATTACTTTATGACTTAACTTGATACAGTAAAAAGGCTACTGGTTACTGCAATGCTGCTTGGTGGGAAGAGCTCTCAATCTTCCTGCGTCTAAATCAAGGGCGCATTCTCCGTTTTGTTTTCATCAATCAACGTTCAGCTCAAGGTTAGTAGTTATGATCGTTAATGAACAAAATCCCTAATTTTTTACTCTCTTTTCCTGTAACTGTTATTGTGTTTAAGGCACTCTACCTGTTTGACGAAATGCCCATTAGGATATGTGCTCGCTTGCCCAGACATGTACTTGTAAAAAGATCAAATCTTTCTTGCATAAATTCATAAAGCATGGATAGTTTAAGGCACTCTACCTGTTTGATGAAATGCCCATTAGGGTATGTGCTTGCTACCTTGCTTGCCCAGACATGTACTTGTAAAAAGATCAAATCTTTCTTGCATAAATTCATAAAGAATGGATAGTTTAGTTCTAAATAGTTATTTAGCAATTGCTATATGCTCTCTTCAAACCAGCTCAAAGGATTGCTGCCATCTTATCACTACTCAAGTATCATATAACTAAACTTAAAAATCTTAAATACAATATGCTTAAATTCAGCCAAGAGTAAAGAGATAGGTGGTTGAAAGTTTGCAAGTTTTAGAACTGTTATGATTAGATGTTTTATTATTCTGAATTTAATATTATGAATTATGATGCATTCTCACTGTTCTTCATATTTTGATGATTTGATTCTTCATGCTCTTTGTTGTTCAATATAGGCAAATGGTCAATGCCCAAAAGAAAGAGAACAGAGACAATGCACTGCTGCATTGCATTTAGATTATTTATTTGGGTTCGATAAGTTCATAGATAAGCTTCTTTGTTTAGTTACTAGTGCCAAATTCACTGGGTACATTGGTGGGCTGAATTTTCTTTATCAAAATGATTGTATTACGTTGCTGCACCTATAGATCAAGTCTCAGATGGATGACATTGACCAGAATGTACTGTTCCAAAGACACAATGGTACCTATGTTTGATCCCACAAAAAAGGTTTGTGATATTTTGATGTCTTGCCCGAAATCAGGGCTTGATACTGAGCTTGATCAGAGTGGGATTAGGCCTTCACCTGAGCTAGTTGAAGAAGTACTTAAAAGATTTGAGAATGCCGGAATGCTGGCACACCGTTTCTTCGAATGGGCTGGCAGACAACATAATTATGAGCATAGTGTTATAGCTTATCACACCATGATTGAATCCCTAGCCAAGATAAGGCAGTATCAGGTCATGTGGGATCTTGTGAACGGCATGAAAGGAAAGGGTATGCTAAATATTGAGACATTCTGCATAATCATGAGGAAGTATACGAGGGCCCAAAAGGTGGAAGAGGCAGTGTACACGTTCAATGTCATGAAGAAATACGATGTTCCTCCCAATCTCGCAGCTTTCAATGGATTGTTAAGTGCTCTATGCAAATCAAAAAATGTACGAAAAGCTCAAGAGATTTTCGATAGCATGAAAAATCAATTCATTCCTGATGCAAAAACATATAGCATATTGCTCGAGGGGTGGGGAAGAGATCCCAATCTTCCTAAGGCCAGGGAAATATACCGAAAAATGATTGAAGTGGGTTGTAACCCTGATATAGTGACATATGGTATTATGGTTGATATCCTTTGCAAGGCGGGTAGGGTTGATGAAGCTGTTGAAATAGTCAAGGAGATGGAGTATGAGGGATGTAGGCCTACATCCTTCATTTATAGTGTCTTAATCCATACATACGGGATAGATAACCGTATTGAAGATGCAATTGATACATTCCATGAAATGCAAAGAAGTGGAGTTCATGCTGACGTAGCTGTCTATAATTCTCTAATAAGTGCTTTCTGTAAAGTGAACAAGTACGAAAATGCTTATAGGGTAGTGAAAGAGATGGACCGCAAAGGGGTTACCCCAAACTCAAGGACGTGTAATATAATTTTGAGCAGCTTAATTGGTCGAGGTGAGACCGATGAGGCTTTCGTAATTTTCTGCAAGATGATCAAGATATGTGAACCTGATGCAGACACTTATACTATGATGATAAAAATGTTCTGTTCGAGCAAGGAGCTTCTAAAGGCTCGTAAAATATGGAAGCTTATGAAACAGAAGCAATTTCTCCCAAGCATGCACACGTTTTCTGTGCTTATTAGTGGGTTGTGTGACGATGGTGATACCCGCAGGGCATGCCAATTGATGGAAGAGATGATTGAGAAAGGAATTCGCCCTGATAGGGAAACATTTGGAAAGTTAAGACAACTACTCTTGAAGGAAGACAGAAAGGATGTACTCGAATTTCTTCACGAGAAAATGAATCTGCTTGTGAAGGAGCCTTTATGTGACTGAAAAACGTTCTGATGATAACTTTGAATATCAGGATGAGAATACCCCTCGAGAAACAACGAAGAATCCAATTCAGAAAATGGAGCCATAAACCTTGACGTCTGAAATCCACAGACCGATGCTTTTTCAGTGAATTCAGTGGTTTGGTTGTGCTCAAGCCCCGCACTTTCTACCTACAAATTTTCCAATATGAATGCATAAACTACATGAACGTCGCACCATAAGAGAAGAAGAAGGAAGCGTTGCACAAGTGTATCCTGTTTCCGTTGCAACTGGCAGCTTCTTAGCTTCAAGAAATCATCCTTTTCATTCCTTTTGAGTGTCAAATCTTGGAAGAAGATGAAGTTCAAAGTAAGGCAGCTCAGTAGTTAATCAGCCTAGATCTGTACAATTATGTGACTGTTTAGAAAAATCACAGTATATATTTGGTTTTAAATGGCATATGGAGAATAATGGAATTTTTAAAAAAATAAAATTGTGGGGGTGTTTGGCAAATAGCTGATAGCTGCTAGCGGATTGGGTTAGTAGGTTTGACTAGCTGATTGTATTAGCTAGTTGTAGAAAGATATTTGGTAAATTAGCTGTTAGCTGGTAACCGAGTACAAGCAAAATGACCTTTAGGGGCCGTTTGGTTCACAGAATGTTAGATTACCTTAGGGAATGTTAGATTACCTTAGGGAATGTTAGATTCCCGTGTTTGGTTAAAATTGAGGTAGGCAACCATCGTCTGCATTCCGACACCAAATTACAAGAGAACCGTCGCCTTCTAAACAGAATTTTGGATCATTAATCCAACGAACCACATTAGCTGAGTCGCTCTGGATTATCACAACACTGCAATCTCCCAACTTCTTTTGAAAGCCCACAATCCAAGTTCCTTCAAAATGACAATTATTTGAAGGAAAACATTGTTACCGTACCAATTCAAATGCATGCTGTTCTCTCAACTAATTGCAAATTATTAATGATCATATTACAAATTAATTAAAAAAAAAAAAAAAACTTTACAATATTTTATATAATCAATAAAGAATAACTCATAAAATTTACTTAGCCCTTAAAACTTCTACCTCTTGGTCCATATGGAACAATCAAGGATAACTAATAAAATTCATTTAGTCCTTAAAATCTTCTATACAATGGCATCAGAACAATCTTGGTCCATATGGAACAATCTTGCTCTATAAAAAACTTACAATCTTGCTCTATAAAAACTTTTTTCATTGCCTTTTAATTTAACTTGCCCATAAGAATAAAACCCCAAAAATTTATTCTATAAAGTGATTGTTTTACAAAATTTGAGTATATAAAGATCTAATTAACAAAATAAAATATGTGTGAAACATAAATTTCATTTTCACCCATAATGAGAAAGGCTTTCATTATTTTTCACAAGGGTCTAAAGATGAATTGAAAATCTTATTGAAATGCGCTACTAAACTAATTGGTATGCAACACTCGTCCATTATTTAATTTGACATCGTCGACGGT